>NC_081407.1:466267580-466567580 GCF_030272615.1 Cryptomeria japonica
ACAACCCTTACGGGCTATGAGAAATTGTGAATGTTGACATAAAATGTTTCCATAACCCATACAGGTTATGGGAAAATCTGAATATATTTTTAGTCCCAACGGCCTAAAAACCAGCATTGCAAGTTGTTTGAAGGCCCCACTGTTTTTTGCACTTGATTTTTTGGGACAGTAACAGTCAAGTTTTCATATTCTTTTGTCACTTTTGCTTTGGAATGATTGATTTGTCTCATATATTGGATTGTTTTTGTAGTTATTTTATCATTGTTACTTTATATTATAACAAGATCATGATCATTTGTTGTTTTTTCATTTTGATCATGATTGAATTGTCTTGTATTTTGGTTTTTTTTAAAGTTATTCTATTATTGTTACTTTAGATTATAACAAAATGATGATCATTTGTTGTTTTTTTGCTATTTGATTGTGGATTTTCATCATGATGTTATGTGTAGGACAATGGGAAAGAACAAGAGAGGAACAAATGAACAAAGAGAGGCAACAAAGGAAAGACAAAGGGAGCGTATGAAGAGATTACGTGAAGGTACATCATCTAATGCACCTAATGAAAGTGATGAACATTCAACAATTGAAATTTATATAATGAATGCACCAAATCAAAATGATCAACATACACCAATTCAAATGCATATGATAAATGCACCTAATGAATGCAATGAACATACACCATTTGAAAACAATTTGGTGAATGCACATGTTAATGAAATTGATGAAGATATACCATTTGAATTTTATGTGATCAATGCACCTAATGAAAATGAAGAGCATGCACCAATCTTAACACCTCTTAGAATAATTCGTAGAAAACCAAAGTTCCTAATAGATATTGATAAAAATATTGTGAAACCAATGCATTATAAAATATCCAAAAGAATTTGTAGAAGAACGGTTAGAAGAATTTGGAATAACCATTTTGAAAACTTAAATCAAAGTGGAAGATGCCAATTAGTTGTTGAAATGATTAAAAATCTGAAATTTAGAGAGACATTGAAAATTTTGGGGTTAAGAACATCTAAAAATAATAGTGAAAGAACCATTGTGAGAAATCTTTTTGATGCATACCAAGCCTTTGGTTCGAAATCATGGACTAAAGATGCTAATGTTACTCGTCGTGTCATCACATCAACCATAATGGGAAAGGAAATGAAAAAATCTCATTTAATAAGCAAAACAAGCAAGTCATTAAGGATAAGTAGAACCACATTACACTATGCCTTAGAGAGGTGAGAGAAAATTGAGGATCCTAACAATAATTCTCTTTGGGCATTCTTGGGTAGACTCCCACGCAAGGACAAGGTTGTTGTTGATGCACTAAGAATGTTAATTGAGAAATATTGGCATGACAACACAAGGGTTTCACCCAACCAAAGAGATGTTGTTAAAAGGCGAATTGGAATCAATAATCGTGAGCCACATCCAAAACACTATTTAGATACCACTCAAACATAATTTTATGAAAGGTTTCTTCAAAGCTTTCCTCAGATTAAAATTAGTCAAAGATTTTTTGAGATGACAAAACCATTTTATGTTAAGATTAATCATGCACATACTACATGTTGTTGTAGGTTCCATGTTGAATTTTCCATGCATTATGATATTTATCGCTATATATGTTGTACTTTGCACAGTAACGATGTTTTGCAAGAATGTGGTCTACAAGCACCACCTAAGTCACCGACATAATTTATTTCAAGTGTACTATGTAGACGAGATGATGTGTTTGAGAGGTTTTTGTCCTACATGTGGCGGTTTGCAACAGTTGCATAGATGCCTACATCTAGATAGCACACATGAAATTGGTAAGGAACTAGTTTCTATTTGAAAATATAAGTCAGTCACATATGGTGTTAAAGATGGAAAAGAATTAAAGAGGTTTAAGTTAGTGAAAAGGGATATATGCGTAGCTGATTTTATGAAGATGTTTCAAGAGAAACTAGTGTATGAATACATAGGTCACACACATAGAGCTAGGTGGTTAGATGAGCAATTCAAGTTGTGTAAGGACACTTTCACCCTCAGCACTATTGTCTCTGTCATTGATTTTGCTGAGAATTATACACTAAAGCCACAAAATGAAGTACAATCTATGTATTACCACTCTACACAACTTACATTTTTTGTACACATAGCATTCATGCATGCACATGATAGCACCAAGGAGGACAAAAAGGTTATAAGAGAATATCACTTCTATATCAGTGATGATCGTACTCATTCCTTAGAGTTTGTTCAAGGATGCTTTACAGTCTTCTATGATAGTTTAAGGGAAAGAGATATAAGATACAACCAACACTTAATATGGTCAGACAATTGCATTGCACAATTCAAGAATGCAAGGATGTTCTACTAGTTGACTAGGATGCATGTGACAAGTGGTGTGCAACATTTTTGGAATTTCATTGAGGCAAGGCATGGAAAGGGAGAGCATGATGGTGCGGGAACATGTGTGAAAAGAGCTCTTACCAAAGAGGAATTGAAGTACGAAGGTGGTGCAATGTTAATAGATGCAAAAACAATTGTGCAATGGTGTAACTCTACGATGGGACTAGGTAATGCAGGTAAGTCTATGGTTTCTAGATATTTTTGGTTAATAAGTGAATCTAACATTGAAAACTATCTAGATAGTTGTACACTTACTGGATCAAGTGACATGCATTCAGTTAGAAGTTCAAATGCAACATCACTAGTTATTTATACTAGATAGATTGCATGCTTTTGCTCTTTGTGTATGCATTTTTTGTGGGATGAATGTGAATCAAAAGAGTGGGTTGACCAATGGTCTTGTAGACCTTTGCAAACCCTAGATACATATCAACTTCCTAGAGCACTACAAATGGACCAGATTGAAGCATCAGTGGATTTTGACCATGTATCAGACATAGTTGAACCAGGTAAAAGGTTGCAATTTGCTACAATTTTAAGCTTAATTTATTAGTATTAACTTATATTGATTTTGGTATTAACTTATATCATTCTATTAAATGCAGGTCATGTATATGCAGTTATTGCGGATGAGAACAACGAAGAAGGAATAGATTACTTTTTGTGTCATTGTATTGAGGCCAAAAAGAAAATGACTTCTACAGTGGTTGATGGAGAGGGTATTGAGTACCCAATAGGATCCGTTGTTCTGACAGGGACATGGCTTAGAAGGTACGTTGTTGTGTTGAGTTGTATTGAGACCTCTTAAACTCATTTATTTAGCAGTTGTTGTATTGATTGTGGCATTAACTTATCCTTCTATAAAATGCAGGTACCCTATCAAAAATTCTAATGCCTAGTTGTTTAAAGACTTTGAGACACATAGACATATTCTTCATTACTCAAACCTTCTTGTTGCAACAAATATTCATTTGATTAAATATCATGGTAGACCTCTTAACAAGGATTTGTGGAAAGTTCATGAATCAGACCATGAGGCAATACTTGAGACACTAAGGGTTAGAGTTGATCCAGAAGGTTCACTTGATTGATTTTGGGCCATCTAGAAGAATAATTCTACAATATAGTAGAATAATTTTGACAATTTTGTATATATCTTTTGCAAAACATTGTAACTTTGCTTTTTTGGATGTGCTCTACATACATATGAGTTGTAATATGTGTATGAGCTATAATGTGCATATGTAGATGCCAAATTTTTTTATATAAAAACATCAATGAGTTGTAATGTGCATATCTAGATGCTAAATTTTGTATAAAAAAACAAAAATGAGTTTTAATGTGCATATCTAGATGCTAATTTTTGCATAAAAAAACAACAACGAGTTGTAATTTGCATATTTAGATGCAAAATTTTATAAATATAAACTGTAATGAGCTTAATCGTGTTGGCATATGCACACTCCAATGAGACATTGTAGGTGATTGAAGGTTTTGTCATTGATGGCAACCTTACAATCCTATGGCACCGGCAAGGCATTACACCGACACTAGCAAGATCAGATGCTACACCAGCACTCAGACCACCGACACCGATAGAGAAAGGAAGCATACCGACACAAAGGCCGACAGGATTTTTGTTGTAATATATTTTGTTTATTATTTGTAAAAATCATTGTAAGCCAACTTGGCAAGTTGTAAAATGACTCTTATATAAGAGAGATCATTATAGAACATTTGTAAGTAAAAAAGAGAGAGGAATATATTTAGGCAAAATAAGGCAGACCTATTATGCGAATTATGGGTTAAGGGTTTATGTAAGAAGCAGAGCAGAAACCGGTACTAGATCTAGCATTATAGATGCTATTATGAAGCAGTACAAGATATTGGATTTATATAATCCATCATTGTAAGTCAGTGAGACTTCCCATTGAGCAGTGAGCTCTAGGCACTTGGCCTTCCTGCATGTGCAGGCCCCTCTTGTAAGTAATATTCTCTTATTGACCAGTAAGTGAATATTGTGGGTCACAAATCCCACCGAGGTTTTCCCCACACCGGGTTTCCTCGTTAAAACTTTGTGTTATGGTGTGTTTTTCATGTGGTTGTTTTTAATTCAGTTTATTGCATTATTTCTTGCATACCAGTACACTATTATAATATGTTCTACATGTTTTAAGTTAAGAAATTCAATCCACCAGTTAGATACTAATTCACCCCCCCCCCCCCCTCTCAGTATCTGTGGGAATCCTAACAATTGGTATCAGAGCTTGGTCATCTATTTTCAGAAGCCTAACAGCTTGAGGAAGATCTTAACACCGATAGAGATGGAAAATTTGATGAAGCAACTAGAAGCAGCTCTCTCAGACTATGATGCAGAGTAATTGAAAAACATCAAACTAGAAGATGATCTAAAGGCGACCCAGGATATCATTCAGGCACTTCAAGAAAATTTTTACCATTGCAAGAAACAAGAGAAGATAATTATGTGAAAAGATGCAAAATGAGAATGATGAAAAGGAATCACTTAATGATATGATAAACAAGCTGAAACAAGAGAACATGACAACAAAGAATGAGATGCAGGATATGACTATGAGATTTTGTGAAGAAATTGAGGATAGAAATAAGAATGAAGAAGATTTGACCAGAAGACTAAGTGATGCTGCAAATGAGAACATAAAACTTAGCTATGAAAATGATTTGTTGAAGATAGATCTGATGCACACTCAAAATGACTCCAATGAACTGATGAGGCAGAAAGAAGTCTTAGAAAGAGAACTAGATACTGCAAATCAACATAAAGAGAAATTCAAGAAAATCTCAGAGGAACTTGGTAACTTGCTGAAAAATCAAAAACCTAAAGGTGACACTTCTGGAATTGGCTTTGAAGTTGGTGAAAGCTCCGGTACTGCAAACACTTAGGATCATAGCAAATCGGTAAGGCAACCTAATGCTTATAAATTCAATGGAAAATGCTTTAACTGTAACAAGTATGGTCATAGAGAAAATGAATGTAGATCTAGAAATTATCAGAATATCAACACACCCATCGGTCAATGTTCAAAATGCAACAAAGTTGATCACAACTCTGAAAATTGCAAAATGAATGTGAGATGTTATGTTTGTGGAAGATTTGGACACCTATCTAATCAATGTAGAACACATACCAGCATAGGTTATGGGAAAGCTATTCAGAAGAATAATGTGACTTGCTATGCATGTAACAAGATTGGGCATATTGCAAAATTTTGTATAAGTAAAGGATCGCCGACAGACAACAAAATTTCTAGTTTGAAAGGTACAGAAAAAGTTGAAGAGGTTAAGCAAGAATTTTCAAAACAATGTATCAGGAAATCAGAAATGATTGTGGATAGGAATATTCCTCCACCGGTAGAACCAAGCAACATTCCACCGGTAGAACAGAGTAGCACTCCACCAGCAGGAAGCTCTTCATCAAATTGAAGAAAGTTTTCTTGAGGGTTTGGCAATCAAATGAGACATATGCTATAATTCCCTCTGTTAATGGTGAGAAGTTGGAAATTACTTCTATACTGGCAGACAATGTTAAGTGACTAATTAACTGGCATACATTAAATGTGGTAGATGGCAAATAAACATTATAAATTTTTGGTTTTGGCTCCATCTCATTTCACCAAGATTTCAAACATTCGAAGAGTGCGAAATTTGTAGAGCTAAGGCATTTCGAGCAAAGAGGCAAAGCACTTCAGCAATCAATCCATCCAAAGGCAGAAAAAGGTATTTATCATCATGGCATCCTCCTCTGCACCTGAATTCATAGAAAACCCTATAGTAGTCGAGGTTATAAAATGCCCTAGGCCTGTATTCTAGCTAGTTCTCAAGGTAGCTAAGAAAGATGACAATGTAGGTCCTTTTTCCCAAATTCCAAAAGGAGTTGTTTTTGCAAAAGATCCCAGAATATGCATTCATTGCAACATAGAAGAATTAGGAGATGAAGAAATTAAAAACATGTATAAGACTATTATATGTGACAATTTCGGAAATGTAAAACCTGAACATAAAGTTGTTGAAACCCTAGGATTCACTGAAATCCTCTGCATTCCTGAATTTCCCAAGGAAGTGATTAGGATAGTTTTAAGCAGGGTACATGGTTCATTCTTTTGGCTTGATTCAGTTCACAAAATTACAAAGGAAGTTGTGAAAGCAGTAATAGGGTTACCTTCCACCGGTAATAGACCAAACAAGACTAAGAAGGTCTCCAATGACCTAGTAATGAACTTAATTGGTGCAACATCAGATAGAAGGTCTCTGAGGGTTAATGATGTGACCTATATAAATGTGAGATTTGTTAGCATGATTTTAGGGTACAAAGAAACTCATGCAAACAGACTTAACTCAATTTCCAGTTTATGCATTAAGAGTGCTTATGGCATGGTTAAAGACAATGTAAAAATTGTTGTATGTGAATGGTTAAAAGATGAGTTGATTGATAACTTAGGCAAAATCAAGAAGGATAAGAAAGGAACTTTTAGATTTGGAAATCTACTTGTATGCTTGATGCTACACATAACCAAACAGGTTCCTAGTATAGGCAATAAGAACCTTGGATTTGATATACCGATAGGAAAACAATTAACAGACCTATTCAACAACATGGCTGAAAACAACGAAAAGAATATTCGTGACTATTTTCAAGCACTAAAGGTTAGGATGAACAAAAGGATTAGACTGTCACAGAAGATTGTCAACAAATACAAGGATGAAATATGTTTTGTGATAAAAAAGGATGAGATCTGGATGGAAGCAGTCATCCCAAGAACAATTTGGGTAACAAAGATGGGTTATGAGACCGATGATCATATCATTGAGACTTATGCTAAAGCACTTCTGGAAGCACCCAGGGAACCAAAGGAAGAAGTATTTGGTAGTGTTGATACCATAGAAAGTCAAATTCAATCTAAGAAGAGAGTGAAAAAGGTTTAAGCAGTTGTGAGAAGAGGTTCTAGACAGGCTAAGGCTATTAAAGAAGATGTACTGAAACAAACCGGTATCGCTGAGGATGAGTTAGGAACTCTATAGCCTGAGACTCACCTATCACCGGTAGCTACTTCTTTGGAGAATGACATGCCTGCAAATTTCAAAAGAGCTATAAGGAAAAGGGATCCTTCACCGGAATCTACACCCTCGCCTAGAAGGACTAGACAAAAACAACAGGTGGTGAGGTTTCCGGTTAGAAAGACAACACCAAAGAAAAAGTTGACAACAAAGAAGAAGAAGACTAAACAAAACATGGCCCCTCTTGACAAATTGCTAAATGAAATCACAGAGGAAGGGAAACTCAAGAACATAGGAAAGGTCTATGATACATTGTCAGCAGATGAAAAAGAACAAGTTGAAAATAGTGTCATTTTACACATGGACATCCATAAGAAGTTCTTAATGGAAGTGATAGATGAACTACCAGATGAATTGTTCAAAAGACTGGAATCAAGAAGACAAGCTATTGTAGAGCTTGATAAGAAAATCAAAACTGAAAAGTTACTTGCTGTTTACCCAGTAAACTCACCTAAGGAGATAGATGACTTAATTGCAGAAGCCAACCAGTCAGTATTCCCTACTGCACACTGGCATATTGCATTAATGGTTGGAAGAGTGAATGAAGTAACAGAGGAAACAGAAAATGCATGGGACATATTCCTTGTTGAGAAAGAAAAATAGGAAGAGTACAGGAACCCCAAACCAATAAAGGTCTACCAGAAGGAGAAGTACAAAGGAAAAGGAAAGGTTGGTGGACCTCCGAGCATCAGAGTAAAAGACAACTTACTCCCACCGCCTCCAATTACATCACTGGTAGCAACTACTGAAGATCAACCGACAGATGAGAGTATGGACATAGAGGATACAAATCCTAACCCTGAGGTACTATACACAGTTGATGTTGATACACAAAAGGTCAACATTATGATAGACAAAGATACAACCAACAAGACAGATATGGCTAGTGAGCCACCGACAATTGACAGCATTGATAATACTGAGAGAAAAGTTGAAGTTGATAACACAGAGGAACAGGTAGAGACTCAGATTGAGACTGAAATAGAGCAACAAATAGAGAGACAAGCAGAGCAATAGGCTCTGGAATAGGAACAGGTTCATGTGGAAACAGTGCCACTGGCAATAGGAGAGAAAAAAAAAACCCTTGCTTAAGGAAATGGAAACACAGACTGGCCTACCAGAGGTCACTACAAGCATGGTTACTTCCTCCACCGACGAAATTCAGAATGTCGGTTCCTCCTCAATAGGTTACAAATCAACAAATGTAACTGAAGTACTTTTGGAGTCCATTAAAAGGATAATAGATTGTAGTTCATAGGCTTATAAAGCTATAGATGACACAATCCCAATTTTGAAGATGGTAGCTCCTAAATGTAACATAGACAATAAGGATTCTTTATACCAACTTGACACTTTGTGTAAATACATCATTGAGAACACAATAACTATTGAGCAAATAAAGGAAGAGGCATTGAAGGATAAGTTAGAAATTGAAAAGCAAAAATTCTTTGAAGATCAGATAAAGAAGTGTACTAGGGAATTTGACACACTTCTACCAGAACTATGTAACTTATTGAAGGAATTTAAAACTCTGTACAAAGACACTTTCAAGACAAACTTTTTGATAGTAGACATAGATAAGAAAATGAGCAAGGTATAGGATGAAATCAATAAACTTGCTGACAATCTTGTTAACTCACCTGATACATTATCAGTTTTTGAACAAAGGATAACAAGTTTTGAGGAAGAGTTACTTAAGTTAGAAAGAGAAAAGGAGAGAATAGTAAATAAGGAAAAGAATTTGAGACTAAGACTGAGTCCAAGATTTGACTATCTAGCATCATTACGGAAGGAAATATCTGAGGCACTAGTACAGGGACAAAGAACACCGGCAGAGCATATGCAGCACCTCACCGGTACAGTTCAAAGAACAGGGACAGCAATAAAGGATAGCAAGAAGTTTATAGAAAGTATAAACTTGATTTTGGGAGATCTTTTTCAAATTCTAACCACCCAGTTACAAGGTTGAGACTACAACTCTACTAACATCTTGACAACCTTTGTCATTGATGCCAAAGGGGGAGTAGTAGTATGAGAAAATAACCGACAGAAGACTTATCTACTCAAGGGGAGCTCTTATATTTTTGGTAACATATTTTTGGAAACATTTTTGGATTACAAGTTTTGGATACACTTTTGAATTTTCTCATGAGTGTTGCCATCAATGCCAAAGGGGGAGATTGTTGGCATATGCACACTCCAATGAGATATTGTAGGTGATTGAAGGTTTTGTCATTGATGGCAACCTTACAATCCTATGGTACCAGCAAGGAATTACACCCGCACTAGCAAGATCAGACTCTACACCAGCACTCAGACCACCGACACGATAGAGAAAGGAAGCATACCGGCACAAAGGCCGACAGGATTTTTGTTGTAATATATTTTGTTTATTATTTGTAAAAATCATTGTAAGCCGACTTGGCAAGTTGTAAAATGACTCTTATATAAGAGAGATCATTATAGAACATTTGTAAGTAAAAAAGAGAGAGAAATATATTTAGGCAAAATAAGGCAGACCTATTATGTGAATTATAGGTTAAGGGTTTATGTAAGAAGCAAAGCAGAAACCGATACTAGATCTAGCATTATAGATGTTATTCTGAAGCAGTACAAGATACTGGATTTATATAATCCATCATTGTAAGTCAGTGAGACTTCCCATTGAGCAGTGAGCTCTAGGCACTTGGCCTTCCTGCATTTGTAGGCCCCTCTTGTAAGTAATATTCTCTTATTGGTCAGTAAGTGAATATTGTGGGTCACAAATCCCACCGAGTTTTTTCCCACACCGGGTTTCCTCGTTAAAACTTTGTGTTATGGTGTGTTTTTCATGTGGTTATTTTTAATTCTGTTTATTGCATTATTTCTTGCATACCAATACACTGTTATAATATGTTCTACATGTTTTAAGTTAAGAAATTCAATCCATCGGTTAGATACTGATTCACCCCCCCCCCCCTCTCAGTATCTGTTGGAATCCTAACAGATCGTTTATATAAGATGCCAAATTTTATATATGAAAGTGTCCATGGGGCTGATTTGCAAATTTTGAGAGCCCAAATTTGTACCATTTGATTATAAATACATTTGTAATAAACATGTACCATTTGATTATAAATTTGTACTATTTGTTTATAAATAAATGAGTCTGATTCTGACATATGTTAAATAACTTGCAAATGGGTATCTGAATATGCAATTTTTTTTCCAAGTGTTTTGAGAAAGTTTTGAGTTATTGTTGAATTACCCGATTTGAAGGGCTAGTAGGAATAGTCTGAAACCGAGAGAGGCCTTTTTAGGCAATGACAACATGACCCCATAGGTTCAAATGGATCATTCATAAGTGCCACGGTCTCTGAGTTACGCTACATCAAAGTTTGACTATTTTTTCCACATTAAGCGCTCAAAGGAAAACGTCGCTACGAGGTGGCTCGTAACGATCAGATGTCTTGGGGAGAGAGACAAGGGCACACCTAGCATAAAACTGGCCACCTAGACGTTCTCGCGCTGGCGGTTTGTTCCCACGACAAGCAAAACGAAAGATGCACTATTTTGCCACCTCTCACTGACGGTTTTTTACAGTTTTTGATGCGACAGAAAAAATCTCACCACAAGAAAATGGAATCGAGTTGGCTGAACCCAAGAGAGGATGTTTTAGGAAGTGACAACACAACCCCATAGGTTCAAATTTATTGTTCACAAGTGCCACGGTCTTCGAGTTACGCTACGTCAAAGTTTGACCATTTTTTCCACTTTGAGCGCTCAAGGGAAAACGTCGCTACGAGGTGGCTCGTAATGATCAAACATCTTGGGGAGTGATACAAGGGAAAACCTAGCATAAAACTGGCCACTTAGACGTGCTTGCACTGATGGTTCATTCCCACGACAAGAAGAACGAAAGATGCACTATTTTGCCACCTCTCACTGACAGTTTTTGACGGTTTTTGATGCCATAGAAAAAATATCACCACAAGAAAACAGAATTGAGTTGGTTGAAATCAAGAGAGGATGTTTTAGGAAGCAAAAACACAACCCCATAGGTTCAAATGGATCATCCATAAGTGCCACGGTCTCCGAGTTACACTACATCAAAGTTTGACCCATTTTTCCACTTTGAGCACTCAAGGGAAAACGTCGCTAGGAGGTGGCTCATAATGATCAGTTGTCTTGGGGAGAAAGACAAGGGCACACCTAGTATAAAACCACCCATTGGATGCACTCCCACTAACAGTTCATTCCCACGACAAGCAGAATGAGAGATGCACTATTTTGCTACCTCTCACTGATGGTTTTTTACGGTTTTTGATACGATAGAAAAAATCTCACCACAAGAAAACGGAATTGAGTTGGCTGAAACCGAGAGAGGATGTTTTAGGAAGTAAAAACACAACCCCATAGGTTCAAATGGATCATCCATAAGTGCCACAGTCTCCAAGTTACGCTACATCAAAGTTTGACCCATTTTTCCACTTTGAGCACTCAAGGGAAAACGTCGCTATGAGGTGGCTCATAACGATCAGATGTCTTGGGGAGAAAGAAAAGGGCACACCTAGTATAAAAATAGCCATTGGATGCACTCCTGATGATAGTTCATTCCCACGATAAGCAGAACGAGAGATGCACTATTTTGCTACCTCTCACTGACGGTTTTTTACGGTTTTTTATGCGACAGAAAAAATCTCACCACAAGAAAATGGAATTGAGTTGGTTGAAACCAAGAGAGGATGTTTTAGGAAGAAACAAAATGACCCCATAGGTTCAAACAGATCATCCATAAGTGCCACGGTCTCCGAGTTACGCTATGTCAAAGTTTAACCATTTTTTCCACTTTGAGCACTCAAGGGAAAACGTCACTACGAGGTGGCTTGAAACAATCGGACATCTTAGGGAGTGAGACAAAGGTACACCTAGCATAAAAATAGCCACCCAAACATGCTCACATTGATGGTCTATTCCCATGACAAGCAGAACAAAAGATACACTATTTTGCCACCTCTCACTGACGGTTTTTTATGCGACAGAAAAAATCTCACCACAAGAAAATGGAATCGAGTTGCCCAAAACCGAGAGAGGATGTTTTAGGAAGTGACAAAATGACCCCATAGGTTCAAATTAATCATCCATAAGTGCCATGGTCTCTCAGTTACGCGATGTCAAAGTTTGACCATTTTTTTCACTTTGAGCGCTCAAGGGAAAACGTCGCTACAAGGTGGCTCGTAACATCGGATGTCTTGGGGAGTGAGACAAGGGAACACCTAGCGTAAACCCGGCCACCCAAATGTGCTCACATTGATGGTTCGTTCCCACGACAAGAAAAATGAAAGATGCACTATTTTGCCACCTCTCACTAACGGTTTTTGACAGTTTTTGATGCGACAGAAAAAAACTCACCACAACAAAACGGAATCGAGTTGCTTGAAACTGAGAGAGAATTTTTTAGGTAGAGACAACATGACCCCATAGGTTCAAACAAATCATCCATAAGTGCCACGATCTTTGAGTTACGTGACGTCAAAGTTAGACCCTTTTTTCCACTTTGAGCGCTCAAAGCAAAACGTCGCTATGAGGTGGCTCATAAGGATCAAACGTCTTGGGGAGAAAGACAAGGGAACACCTAGTGTAAACCCGGCCACTCAGATGCGCTCGCACTGATGGTTCATTCCCACAACAAGCATAACAAAAGATGCACTATTTTTCCACCTCTCATTGACGGTTTTTTATGCGACAGAAAAAATATCACCACAAGAAAACAAAATCGGGTTGCCCAAAACTAAGAGAGGTTTTTTTAGCCAGGGACAACAGGACCCCATTGGTTCACATGAATCATCCACAAGTGCCATGGTCACCAAGTTACGTGATGTCAAAGTTTGACCATTTTTTCCACTTTGAGCGCTCAAGGGAAAACGTTGCTACGAGGTGGCTCGTAACGATCAAACATCTTGGGGAGAGAGACAAGGGCACACCCAGTGTAAACCTAGCCACCCGGATGCACTTATGCTAATGGTTCATTCCCATGACAAGCAAAATGAAAGATGCACTATTTTGCCACCTCTCACTGACAGTTTTTAACGATTTTTTATGCGATAGAAAAATATCACCACAAGAAAACAAAATCGAGTTGCCTGAAATCGAGAGAGGCTTTTTTAGGCAGAGACAACACGACCCCATTGGTTCACATGAATCGTCCATAAGTGCTTCAACTCTTCTTTTATAGTCAATTTAGATGAATAGGTGTGTCGCTTACCTTAAGGCCGATTTGTTATGGAATAAAATTTAAATGAAAACCTTACCTAAGCCAACTCATCCTTAGATAAATTCACTCCAATCTCTTCATGTGTGAAGGACTCAAAGAAAATTCACTCAATCAAAATACACAATATGAGCATTACCGGTATCAGTACTTGGGTATACACAATATGAGCAATAAATAGTTTAAAAGTATATGCCATATGAGTTACAAGTAATGAACAAATTGGATCACATTTCAAGACATATACACAATGAGCAAATTTGATCACATTTCAATAGCAAATAACTAAGTTTTAGGAATATCATGTTTCATATGTATCAATGAACAAATTGGATCGAATATCAAGTTTCATATATATCAAAATGAACAATAATCATGTACATATCAAAAAATGGCATAGATGCCAAATCAATAATAGTTACAAAAATGTGACATGTGCCATGTCTGTCAATGTCGATATATACATATACAAATGTTGAATATATAAAAAGGTTGGTCCTTCAATGACCACAACTATAACTATATGTCTCTATCAGTATCTATGACCATGGCAGATCATCAAAAGTGACCCTCTTCAAAGCAATATGTGGCTCTATAGGTGGCTACACAAGGACAATTCAAATGTCGAATCAGATATTTTTTCTCAATATAACATCAAAATAACCAAATACTGAACACTAAATTGTTTGAAATTGAAATGTTGATTACCTCATCTTTGTCTTCTGCAATTGGGTGAGGCTGAGGATCCGCGGGATGACCTGAAGGAGGTTGTAACTAGCAAAACAACATCAATACATGTTAATAACATATATGTCAAACAAAACATAGTAACTAAAAATGAATAGACTAAAAAACTAAAGCATACCGGAGCCTCAGATGGATGTGTTGTGGTCGTAGGAGGAAAAGTCATAGATGAATCAGTTACGGCCATTTCCTATATCCATGGTAAGTGATCCAAAAGTAGTTAACTAGATGGTTTCAACTCCATTGTGCACTTAGTGAAAAGGAGTTGATCTAAGACAGACATACCTTTTCCCTTCATCGTGTTGGATCCCATAATATACTTGTAGGAATTCTACTGAAATGGAATGGTAGAATAACAGTAGGAAGTTTGGAAGGGGCCTGTAATAGTTTAAAGACAATCATACAAGTTAATAACCCAAAGTTGTTGACAAACTAGTTAAAACAAATATTTTTAACATATGTAGAATAAATGCACACCAAAGCCTCGTATAGTTCTCCTGTAACCTCAGGAGGCCTAGTCAAATCTGATGTAGCTATTACCATTTCCTATATGAAAAATGATAACATATGATATAGACATAAAAAGATTTAGTTATTTCGAACAAGCAAGAATGCAATCCAAAGTGAATATGAAGATATCGCCTCTTCCCTCTACTGAACCTCATCGACATCAGGTGCATTCATTAATTTCGTAAACCCCATATGTTTTTGTATATAGAACAAATAAATTAAGTGCATTTATCAATATTTACATATACATGTTTAATCATAATACATTTCAACAATTGAATTTAAATTGTAGTGAATTACCTTCTGTCATTTGGGTGTCCGAGAGGATATCTTTTTCTACCTCGGAGTGCTAGAGGATGGCTTTCTCACATGAGATGTCCTCGAGGCAGGTGGGGTAAACTAACGAAAAAAAATTAACATAAGGGAAAAGAGCATGTATTTAATATATCACTTAAGTCAAAAATATATAAATCTAAATGGTACCACATAGCTATCTTGGCCAAAGTCAATGGTCAAAAGTGTGATATCATCAAGTTGGGACATCTTAGCCACTGATAAGCCCTACAAAATACCAAGTAACGATACATATAATTAACAAAAGATATTTTTAAACCAATGTATTATTATATTTTTAACAAATTTACAAATCCTTACCTATGGTGGCGAAACTACTCATGACCGTGGAGTCGACTGAATAGTATGTGGTGTACTCCCACAACTTGATGCACCCTGCAATGCATTTTATTTATATGTCACTTTAAATTATTCTAAAAATAAAAATTCATTTCTTTTTATAATATTTAATCACTTAATTGATAACATGTCATAAACAGAATTAAACACACCTGTGTCTGATAGAGAATGTACAACATATTGAGTAGTTCGTTGGTGAGGGCCACATCCTTTGCAGTGGAAGCATGACATCTACTCCCACAACATGTGCACAAATGAGATGTTGAACTATCCTCGTCCACATCAGTGTCTACACCAGAACATACACCCTGGCAGGTGGGGCACATATGTTGAATGGGTTGGCTCGTGCCAAATGATGCATGAGGTGTTGCTAATGAAGGAGGTGTCACTGAGGAAGGAGGTGTTGTTGATGAAGGAGGTGTCATTGATGAAGGAGGTGTTGTAGGTTCCAGTACATCCTCTGCTCCGACCAACTGTGTGCCATGCTGAACAATGACATCAGTCAATGATGCAGCTGGCTGAATAGTCTGTAATTCCATAGACTCCTTCAAGGATATAGGGACAGTGACATGAACCATGGGTTTAGGAGTTGTACGCCTCCTATGTTGTGGGTCTACCACCCTATGAGCCCCAGGTCTATCCTGTGCAGAGCCTCTCCCTCTACCCTGAAATTGTCGGATGTCAAAGTAATTTGGCTTCTCGCCGAGGATAAACTCACAATACAACTTTCTCAAAAAATATAGAGGCACCTCCCAATTATTACAAGGTGGTTGGTCAAAGACCATATACCACCTATCCAGAAAAGCTTCTTTCAACCTAGCATGAACACACCAATGTATAGGAAATCGAGTCGTATTTAGTTCTAGGTTGTTATTGGTAACTGGATCGGTGAAAAGAGCACATATGTCAGCTTTACCTATGCCCTTTTTCTTCACTTGATCATATCACAACCCATCTGCATAAAATGTTCGACATCTATCCCTCCATGAACCCCATTTCGTAACCTCCCTAGATACCTCATTTGCACTATTAGCCATTGTTTCTAGTGTTCTGGCGAGGGTTGAGTGGTGCTCAAGCCTAGAGGTCCTCAACCTATTCACTAATATAGAAATTTGGGCACTATTTTGTGTAAGGCAATTGATGAGATCCTCTTGTGTGGAATCTACATGATCTAATGGAGGACGTGGAGGGTTTCGGGGTGGTGGTGGTTGTTGAGGAGCAACATTTTCAGGATTTTGAGGGTTTTCTTGTTGCTCTTGTGCAATGTTAACAGGGTTTTCCTGTGGTGCTTGTGTAGGAGCAGGTCTTTGTTGTCTATTTCATTTTGGGAGATTACTTGAAGAATCTGACATCAAATTAATAAAAACAAAACTTAAATCAATTTAAAACCCCTATTTTAATTAAAATGCAAACAAAAACAAACAAATAAATCAAATCTTACCTGTTCGATGGGGTGCCATTATTGAAAATTGCTCTCGATGTTGGGAAAATCTAAAATAGTCACAAACCCGTGCGGGTTCAATGTCTTTTTTGCTTCTCCTTGTTGTTGTTCCACGGGTTTTGGCATTGAAAATGGCCAAAACCCATGGCCTACACAAAAGAAATATGTTTCTCCAAACCCGTACGGGTTTTGAGAAACTTTTAATTTTTTATTTAAAAAAAATGTTCCTCAAAATCCATACGGGTTTTGAGGAACTTTTGATTTTTTAAATTATTTTTTCTCTATTTTTGAATTTTTAAACCCGCACGGGTTATGAAAATTTTGGTTTTTTTTAGCATGTGGCCAGTTTTCTGTTCACCATCTTGGTGCACTTACCCCCAAATCAACAGTCATGATCAAATCTATAGATTTGAATGGTTGTGAGCAAAGGTGAAGGTTGAGAGAAAAGGGGAAGGACAAGACAAGTGTCACTCATCTCACCTTGATTGGGTTGCTGACTGAGGGAAACTAGGGATGGTTAGAGAAGATTTAGGCATGAGAGGACAATTGGACTCAAATCCTTCCTAAGATGTAGGGATGCTGGAGAGAATATAGAAGAAGGTTATGAAATATGTGTACGTACACAATATTTCATTAAATTTGGAGGTTGAAGATAAGTGGCTAATAAATGTTTTATTTATTTTAATTTGTTGAATTAATTTAGCCACATGATGGATGAGTTGGCAAAGGAAAGATGAAGTGGAGATGGAAGAATGAGTTGGATAAGAAATTAAATAATTAAGAATTATTTAATATTTGAGACTATATGATAGAAGAATAATCATTAGATATTAGATATTCGAATGATTGGAGGAGATATTTAAATATTAGATATTTAATTAATTGATTAGAAGAATAATTAAATATTAGATATTTAATTAATTAGAGGAATAGGATAGATGAATTAATTAATAAAATATTTCAATTAAATTAATTAATAGAAAGACATGAAATGAATTTAATAATTTAATCTTTTCAAATTATCTATTTAATAGAAGAATAAATATTAAATATTTATTTAATCGCTCATAGCCAATTTTTATGTGTATACATTTTGCCCCTCTTTGAAATGGTGTCAAGACAACATTGTTTCAAAGATTAAATCAAGTCTTGATAGTGTGCCTGGCGAAGATAAAAAATCCTGATAGTGTGCCCCCTCGGGAGATTGATCGTGAATTTGTTGAATAATTTTGATAAGCGATTGATCTCACAATAATTGAAAAGGTCCATCAATTAAATTTATTCATAAAAAATAAATATAATTGCCCCATTGAAAAACATTAATTACCCTCCCAAATAGTAAATATAAAATTAACCAAAGTTAATTTTAATTTCATTATGCATCCTTGTCAGTTTTGTGAAGAAATTGTCTTGGTGAGGTGGCAAAATGGTGATCCCATTGGAGAACCATCGATTTGAGCATGTTCGACGATATCAACGACCTCCTGAGCATGTGTATCTGGTATGTATCTTATCCTGAATTTCATGCAACTTGTCATTTGATTTTTCATATTTGTTTAGCGCGTTTTGGTTACTTTGAATTTTTTTTTTTTTCGGCAATTATGTTTAGCGTTTTTGTTTTCAGTTTTAGCACTTTTGCATTTAAAGTTAGCACATTTGATAAGTTTAGCGCATATGCTCATTTTGTTAGTGCATGTGTGATGTATGTTAGCGCTTTTGCTTGGTCAGTGCTTTTGCTCTCAGTGTTTGCACTTTTGATGCTTAAAACAACGCTTTTGTTCATTTCACGCATATGCTCGAAGGTTTAGCGCTTTTGTTAAAAAGGTTCACGCATATGTATGATTTAGCACCTGCATTCAATAGAATAGCTCTTTTGGTAAAAGGATTAGTGCTTTTGCTTCTAATGAATGTGTTTGATGTATTTCATTGTAAAAATTCACTTTGATGAGTAGATTTAGGCATTTTGATGCGCAATTGTGATGAATAGGTACTTGATTATTTGATTTGATAATATTGATTAATAGGATAAATGATTGATCGATTTGATTTGACTAGATAGATTAGCTCTAAGAAACTGATTTAGTTTCTGATGAAGAGCATAGCAGAGTTTGATTGAACTCAGTGATTGATAGAAAACCATGATTGATAGGTTTAAATTGATTTGATAGCCTGATTTGCTTCATGTGAAAAGATTTACCAATTGTTGTTGTTAGAGATTAGCGATCTCTTTGGTTTTATAGATAGATGATTGATGATCGAATTCTCTTGGTAAATAGGAGAAACTTGATGTTCTCCAGTGTCGGGAGAAATTCCCGGTGATTCGGCACTTAGTGCTAGAGCTTACATATAGATGCCTGCAGATTATGCCACTTGTTATGCATGCCTGATATTACCCATAATAGGGGATTGTTGACAACGTTAGCCGAGAGATGGCATAGCGAGCATAACACTTTCCACCTACCCATGGGTGAGATTAGTGTGACGCTTGAGGATGTCTACAGGATTCTCCACATCCTAGTGACTGGTGATTTATTTCAGTATGATTTTCAGGATTGTGGAGGGACAGAGGCATGCAGAACTATATTTGGTGATGAGAGAATTTCGAGAGGAGAGATCCGATGGGAGGATATGATTATGTATTACAAGACTCTCCCTATGATTCTTGCAAGTTTGATTGGGGGATTCATTTGTCTAGATAGGAGATCTCAAGGTTTTGTTGTTGGTTGGGGTGAGATTCTTTAGAGCATGATGCAGCATCAAACTCGATATGTGTGGGGTGTTTGCAGGCTTGCTCATTTGTATCATGAGCTTCATCAGGTTGTTTTTGATGATGGTGCTAGTCTGTCAATAGGATGCACACTTTTGCAGATCTGGTGCTAGGAGCACATTGATATTACTCGGCCTATTCATCATAGAGTTCATGGTGAGAGACAATCATATGTTTATCTGTATGCAGGTATCCTTACTTAGCATAAGCTGGGTAAGATGGAGTATTGGCGTTGGGTTCTTGATTCACTAGATAGTGTTATTTGGAGACCTTATATTGATTGTGAGCCATGGATGGATAATGCACAGACATTAAAATTTATTATGCAGAGTAGATCTATCTCATTGGTCAAACTCCATTCATTGTTGAGAGACAGTTGATTAGTCGCATTTTGAGATAGTTTGGTATCATTCATTCTATGCCAATTGGTGTCACGATATATGCACGATGCTACAGAGATAGGCGAGATTGGGGACCTTCTTTGTCATTTGAGTTAGCACGTGCAGAGTTTTTGGCTACTCCTAGGGTAGCTTATGATATGAGATTACACATTCTAGATCTTGGGGTTACTATAGATTATGCTCAATACATATTGGCACACCTGTTTCCTCATATTACCGATCCAATAGATCCTCCTCCTAGCTCAGGAGATAAGGATGATGATTCAGATGATCCAGTTATCAGAAGATGGAGACGAAGATGAGAGCTTAGAGCTACTCAGGAGGTCAGAGGGGATGGAGATGAGGGAGGAGATGGAGGTGGTGGTGGTAGGAGACCTGGATGGAGAGGAGGTCGATTGAGAGTCCATGGAGGACCATTTGGACTAGTTGGCAGGATTGGGAGACCGCTTCCTATGGGTGGGAGAGAGGTTGGATGGATTGGGAGGTATACTAGCAGGGCAAGGATGAGATCACCAAGAGGGTTGCCATCGACAGGAGGAGGCAAGATGACTAGACTGGATGGGGGTTGCGAGAGGCATTGATTTTGGTCAGATTCAGCTAGACCCTAGGGATATTGCAGCGCATGGTGGAGAGGATGAGGATCCAGAGGATCATGTTCCACTCATTAGACGATGGGTTCTTAGAGCTACTCAGACTGATATTCTGGTAGGTGGACATGGAGGTGGAGATGAGGTTATTGGGGTTCATGTGCCACAACAGGATGTGCCAGAGCAGGATGTGCCAGAGTAGGAGACCATTGATAGTCTCAAAGCATAGATAGATCAGCTTAGAGAATAGATACAAACACTCATGACAGAGAGAGACACGACTGTTAGGAGACAACAAGATACTCAGGGCCTCCTTGATCACATTCAGCTGGTTGGATCGAGCATTCTCTCAGCTGAGACTGTTAGAGCACTAGTTCTGGCCAGGAAGGAGACTTCCATTAGCGACGACTATATGAGGATTTAGTCGCAAAGAGCCAGAGAGCGGGTAGTTATCATACCATTGTGAGGATGGATACTAGCAGCAGTGGAGTCATGGGACCTCCTTAGAGGAGTGGTGATCATGTGAGATAGGCATCTGGAGGATCTTCTCGTCCACAGCCATAGAGACGGACAGAGTCAGGTGCTAGTGGTATAGGTTAGCCTTGACTTGACTTTGTATTGATGAGGCATTTGTACTTTTGATCTGATATCATTGTATACTTGGACTTTTATTGTTTTATGATGATCTATATGCAGACATGTACTCTATATGATGATGATCTTTATTATGCATGTTAATCTATTTTATGATGATCTATATGTATTGATTATATGGATGCAGTGATTAGATGGATGATGTTATGATCTTTTCTCTTCATTATGATGATATTTTATATGATGAGGCAATGATAAATGTTTTCGATTTTTGATTTTGATGACCTTAGATGCAACTGAAAATCATTACTAACTTAAATGATGCAAATGAATGATTATGTAATATGTTATTCAAATGTTTTTTATTTTTTATATGTAATTCTTATCATGATTATGAATCTAAGTGCAAAGATGTAACTAAATGATCTTTAATGAAATGAGAATGCAAATAATAATGATGATACACTACATGATTAATGAAATGCACTTAATTGAATGCAAACTAATGCAATGATTTAAATGAAACTAAATGAAATGGATGATGATTTCAAATGATTCTAAAAATGAATGCACCTACAATGATCAAATGAGAATTGTTTTTGTTTGTCCAATTATACTCAATCTTTATTCATGACCATTGATCTATGAATGAAATGAAATGCTTATAATGCAACTGACATTGAATGCTTATAATGCAGATGAATAATGAGCTAATCTAAAATGATCTAACTAAAAATGATACTACCATTCTTCACATGTTATCTTGTAACAATGCTTGATTTCATCATTGAGATTTAAAATATTGTAAGAAAATACAAGCAACTTGACATAATGATTCAAGATGACCTGAGTATTTCTTACATGGTTTTTGATATAGCAAGTAAATACAAGCAACTCGATATAATGAATCAAGTTGACCTAAGTATTTTTTGCAGAACAGACAAGGATTATCTCCTTTCATGCATGACTTGGAACGTCCTCCTTGATTTTTTGCCGATCATATCCTTAGACAAGTACATACTTTAGTAAGAGATAAACCACAGACAACAATCAAACAAAAATAATCATGCCCCATCATAGCTTCTCTAGTCATGGATATCCTTGAGTCGCATAGAGTACATGATTAGCAATAAAATCAAGATATAAACATTGAATCTCGTATGTCATTCACATGTTATAATGGTCATTAACTGATATAATCATCTTGATGAATGATCTTTGATAATCCTTTATTACTTGCTGGTTGATTCTTCATTTTCTGAGTTTCACGATTTAGTTGTGATAAGATGCCTTGATCTCCGTTGCTTTGTTGCTCGTTATCTATTTCAAAACCCTAGGTGTTTTTTGTTTTTCTAGGTTTTCCAAATGTTTTGGATTTTCAAAGATTCAAAAGATCACCTTAGCAAAAGGAAATAGTATTTTTCCCCCAGCAGAAACAAAAATTTATTATGGATGTATGAATTGATTAAGATCCAAACCATGGTGGGATACAAATGCAGATTGATTGATTCTCATAAGATCTGAGACAGTGACTACGACAAGTATGCCAAAGATTGATAACTATTGGCAAGCTGCATATTGCCTGCAAAATGGTTCAGAGCAATGGATGTGAAAGATGAAATGGATAAGCTAGGAAGTGATAGATTAGATATGATGGAGTCGATAGGTGCGCAAAGCGATCTCATAGATGGAGGAACTCACTTTTTAGATAGCAACTATTTACTAGGTTTTCACCATCTAAATTTATTGCATTTTTCCCTCTCTTCTTTTTTTTTTACATTTTTCATTGTTTTATGCTTTTTAGGGATTTTCTGATTTTTAGTGATTTCTTCAAGACTTTATATGCTTTTTATTGATTTTTTTTCAGGACTTTATATCTCAAGCATAGAATTTATTGAGATGGATGGAATTGATAGGTTCATCAAACCAATCACCTTCAGGGGTAGATAACTTGTATGCTCATGAGCCATATGTTGCTACTATGACAAAAGGTCATAGCCAATTTGGTTTAAATTTACCCTTCTTTTCTCGGTCTCGCTGATTTCTTCGATTCTCCCTTAGAACTATATCTCCAATCTGAAAAATGTGTGGCTTGACTCTGTGATTGTAACTTCTTTCCATTCTCTATTGATACACTTTCAAATGATCTGTTGCATTCTGGTGACGTTCCTGGATCAGTTCAAGTTCTTGGAGTCTAGAGACTCGTTGTTCTTCCTTTGGTACAAGACCTTTCAAGGAAACTCGTAGAGAAGGTATCTCTACTTCTACTGGTAATATGGCTTTTGATCCATAGACTAAGCAATAGGGAGTTTCCCTCATTGGTGTGCGAATGCTGGTTAGGTATGCCCAAAGAGTAGGATTTAGCTGAATGTGCCAGTCTTTTCCAGCTTTATTGATTGTTTTCTTCAATATTTTCAAGTTAGTTTTGTTTGATGCCTCATCTTGACCATTTCCTTATGGATAATATGGAGTAGAAAACCTATGTTGGATATGAAACTGCTCACATAGTTCCTTCACATCTTGATTTTTAAATGGTCATCCATTGTCAATGATAATGATCATAGGAACTCCATAGCGATAGATTATATATTTCAAGATGAATGATGATATTTGTTTTCCTGTCACTTTTGTCAGAGGTACTACTTCAATCCATTAAGTGAAATATTCAGTAGCAGTCAGAATGAACATATGTCCATTAGAAGATGAAGGATTTATCTTTCCTACCAAATCAACGCCCCATTGATAAAATGGCCATGATCTGGCTATAGGATACAATTCTTGTGCTAGTGCGTGAATGAGATTCCCATGGATCTGACATTGTTTGCATTTTTTGGCATATGTGAATGAATCTCTCTCCATAGTAGGCCAATAGTAACCCATACAAAGAAGATTCTTAGCTTGTGTTAATCCACTTGAGTGTGTGCCACAAATACCTATGTGAACTTCGTTAAGAACTTTTGAGATTCTTCTTGTTCAAGACATCTCAATAAAGTACCATCTAGACCTCGCTTATATAAGGTATCAGCAATAATAGTATAGCGGGATGACTGACAAATAAAATTACTTCTTTGATTGCAGGATAGGTCAGGAGGAAGGATATTCTCTTTTAAGTACTGATAGGTTTGGTTGTATAAGGATTGACTGATTCCTAATATATGACAAATAATGTAGGTATGTTAGGATTGAATGGTAGGGGTTAAGATATCTTCCACGAGGAACTTGTAATGCTATTGATTCTCCTAATTCTGCAAGAAAGATGCTATTGTAGCCATTGCATCTGCTGCTTTATTCTTATTTCTTGGGATTTGAGTAAATGATATTTCTACAAAGTGTTCTTTAAACTCTTCTACCAGCTCTTTGTAGGGCATGAGCTCGTCATCCTTAGTTTGATAATCATCATTTATTTGGTTGATGATAAGTTGTGAATCACCATAAACATGTAATTCCTTGATATTCCATTCAATAGCCTTTTTGAGCCCAATAGTCAATGCTTCATATTCTGCAGTACTATTTGTGCATGGAAACTGCAGTCTATATGATTTTGGAATTGTATGTCCCTGAGGCGTGATGAATAAAATTACTACGCCTGATCCATATTGTGTATAAGAACCATCAAAGTACAATTCCCAAAATTTTGTACTTACTGTCAGAATGTTTGTATCAAAAAATTCAATGTGCAATGCTATGTTATTTTGTAAAGGAGCTTCAACTAATTGATTAGCAATGACCTATCCTTTGATAACTTTTCGTTCAACATACTCTATATCAAATTCACTCTGTATCATAACCCATTTGGCTAATCTGCCTGTCAAAGTTGACTTGTTCAGTGAATAATTTAGTGGATCTATCTTTTCTATTAGCTTCACAGAATGAGTCAGCATATAATGTTGCATCTTCTAAGTTGCAAATACAACTGCTAGACATGCATTCTCTATTGATGTATAATTTAGTTCATAGCCGACAAGTGTTCTATTGATGTAATACACTGCTCTTTCTTTTCCTTCTTCATCATGTTGAGCTAGGAGAGCGCCTAATGATACATTTGTCACCGAGATATAGAGCAACAATTGTTTCTCTTTGATTGGTGATACCAGTACTGGAGGATTCATGAGATATTCTTTGATTTGCATAAAAGCTTCTTCACATTTCTGATCCCATTTGAATGGAACATTCTTATGTAAAAGATGAGTGAATGGATGGCATCTATCTTCTAATTGAGAGACAAATCTTTTGATTGATTGCAATCTTCCTTGTAAAGATCACAATTGACTTATGTTCCTAGGTGACTCCATCTCCATGATGGTTTTTACCTTTTCAGGATCTACTTTAATTCCATGAGCTGATATAATATACCCAAGAAGTTTTCCAGAGGTTACTCCAAATGCACATTTCTTTGGATTTAATCTCAACTGATATATTTCCAGCCTATCAAAGATCTTGCTTAAGATGTTCAAACGTTCTTGTCTTGTATGAGATTTTGCAAGTATGTCATCTACATAATCTTCCATAAATGTATGCATCATATCATGGAAAATTGTCGTCATAGCCCTTTGATAAGTTGCTCCTGCATTCTTAAGCCCAAATGGCATAACATTCCAATAATAAGTACCCCATGCACAGCTGAATGTTGTCTTTTCTTGATCTTCAGGGGTGATTCTTATTTGATTGTATCCTGAGAAGCCATCCATTAATGAAAACATATCATGCCCTGCAGATAAGTTCACAATTATATCAATGTTGGGTAGTGGGAAATCATCTTTGGGACATGCTTTGTTCAAATCTTTGAAATCGGTGCAGACTCTTATGCTTTTATCCAGTTTTGACATTGGTGCAATGCTTGAAACCCATTCTAGATAGGCAATAGATCTTATGAAACCCACATCTAATAGTTTCTTTAGCTCGACTTTTACAAGAAGAGAAATGTGTGGATGCATCTTCCTTAGTTTTTGCTTAACTCATTTTTCTTTTAAATCCACATTGAGATGATGCATTATAAGATCTGGATTAAGTCTCGACATGTCAACATAGGACCAAGCAAAATTTATTTGTCTTTGTCTGAAGAATTCTATATATTCTTTCCTCTCTTTATCTGATAATGAGGCAGCAGAATGAAGTATCTTGGGATCATTTGATATTCCAATCTTTATTGCTTCTATTGGTTCTATTAGAATAGCAGATCTCTCCTGAAAAATACATAGGGAGGGTGTCAAACTTTCCATCTTTTGGCACCTCCAAGAGGTTTTCACCATCAGATACATCCTTTATTTTCCCTTTTGATCAATCTAGTGTTGCCATGAAATGGTTTTCAACAGTAGGTCTCTTTCCTTGTTTTATTTCAATTTTCCGACTGGAAAGTTTGGCATTCTCCTGACTACAAGAAATGTTACTGTAACATCATAAATTGTACGCACTTGCTAAAGCAGTACAATTTAACACCTAGTTTAGCACCTGCCTTGGCGCAGTTGCATTTTGCATTACATTTCCCCTTTAGCACTTAATTAATCAAATTAATTAGGTCTAAAGGTTCTATTTCATCATCTTCTACATCATAAAGTCAGGCCCTTTCATTAAAGCGTGCCCCTTTCATTTTATTCCTCCAAGACATCACTTAATCAAAAACCCTAATTAGGCCCTATTCTGAGCTTGGGGGCTTAATTTCGGGGGTCAAAACATCTCGAAATCACCTGTAACTTCGGGATTCTTTCTAAAATCATCATATCTGACGGCCCTGAAAATTTGGTGAAAAATTGTCGGGACCGTGGCGCCCGGAGTGCACACGGTCCCGGACATTTTTCCCAAAATTTTAGGAGCGCGATCCAATCATAAAATAAAGCTTAACCCCAAGAAATTGGCGGGATATTCAATCTCTAGGTCGGCCAAAAGTTGGAATTAAGACCTAGGGTTTCATACATAAGAGCTCTCTTTCTTCATTTGAAGGGATCAGAATTTTGTTTTCAGGAACCTCATATGCAGCGAAAGAGCAGATCTTTGAAGACTTCAACAACATTCAACATCCCTCTATCAAGCATTTATCAATTCCATTCATCCATTTAGGGCTTGGAAGACATTGGAGAACAATAGGAGATTACCGACTGAAGATTGGCTTGTACTCCTCCCTTGAGGGTTGGGTATGATTTCATATTGCTTTCATGTCTTTGCATAAGCTTCAATATCTCATTTATCCATGCTTTAGATCACTTTGCATCTTGATTTAGAGCATTTACATTATCATTAAAAAGCAATTAGGGTTTACTTTCTAGGTTGCTCTAGTTTGCTTACTTGCATTTTAGATCTTGCACACACACAAGGTCTGCACACACATTACTTTTACAATACAACTTGGCTATTCATGGAGGTGGAAATCACCGAAGTGGGGGTTTGACTAAGGAAAAACCCTATATAGCTGCCCAAACACCTTTTTCAGATATAAGTGTAGGTTTCGAGACTTGGACGATGCCGCAGGTTGCAAATCCAGAAAAAGCAGGTCGAGACAGCACGCCACACCAAATTGCAGAGCAGAATACCAGGACAGAGGCATGGGGTGCCCTGGTCCTGTCAGGACAGGGGCGCTGGGCGCCCTGGTCCCTAGGACAGAGGTGCTGGGCACCCTGGACCTCCTAACAGACAGCATTTCAGACAGTTTTCCAGAGTGCAAAACAGTGGTTTCAGGTGCAGTTTCAGGTGCAGAATCAGGACAGTGGCGCCCGTGCCCCCATCCCGAACATTTCCACTCAGATTTTGACTCCGGGTATGCATTTGCATTCTTGTTTTATCTTGGTATTTACAGCTTTCCATTGTTTAAGTTCAATTCTGCAATCTTGTTATTAGTTCATACTTGCATTTTAGGGTTAGGAATTGGACTTGCATAATCTTATCTTTCAATTACAACAAAGGAATAGAAACCCTAATAGGTAGCCCGTGGCTCTCTCTTTCACAAAAAGAAGTAGCCAATTGTGTGATACCTCTAGGCTCTTTCGTATTCCGTAATGTGTGACAAGAGGTAGGATTAGGACATGATAACCTAGTCTCACTTTTTCCCTCACACATTTTGGTGAACCCTACGTGAATCTATCATTGCTTCTTCTTGCATTGCATTTGTTAGATCTAGATCTAGATTTAGTGTGTTTTCATTTCATTTTCATTAAAAAGAGAAAAAAAAAAGAGTGTGTTTCTTTGCATTGTGTGTTTAAATTTCATGCAACTTTTTATTTCAAAATGTTAGACATTTATTTGCAAAATGTTCGACTTTTATTTGCAAAATGTTCATGCTTATGATGATTATTATGAGTATAGCCAAGATGAATTAGATGAAGCTTTAGATGAGTTTTTGAACCCTAAGGATGCCAAACCTTCATTTTACCAAAAACTCATAAACCTTGTTACTATGCCATTTCGTTGTGATGAGAAAGATAAGTTGAATGAGTCCTCTCAAGGGTACATTCCTATCAACTCTTCCACTAAATCTAGTAACATGGTTGTTTTCAACAATCCCCTCTATGAGGAGATGTCTCCTTTTGAATCAAAAGATAAACCTTTTAATAGATATGATCATGCTTTGTTGGATGATGCTCTTGATGACTTTGTGGCTTTATCGAAATCTCTAAACAAAAACAAAACCTCTAAATTGGTTAACATGATAAACTTGAATGAGCATAAAAAGCCTCTCTTTGAAGTCCAAGGTGCTTATCCTTCTCCCACCTTTCAAGGTCCTAAATCACCTCTCCTTACTGTCCAAGGAGGGTATGATCATGATTCCTTTCGTACTCCGAATAAACCAATCATCACTGTGCAAGGAAGAAAACCTATAAGTCCTTATAGTTATGCCAAGCAAATAACTAGAGAGAGTTATCATGCGGTTGCCCATACTTATCATACCAGAAATAATAGGCAGCCTAGTCCTCCTCCTGTTATTCCAGTTTCTCTTCCGAATCCTCAACCAATTCTTCCGCAAGCTCTACATATTTCACAAGTTCTTAGTAAGGAATATGATCTCATAGAACAACTTAAAGTTACCCCTGCTAAGATATCCCTTTGGGATTTGATTCAAACTTCTTCCGCTCATCATGGAATGTTACAAGATGCCTTGAAAGATTTGAATGTTCCTCCACCGAATACATCTAGTAATATAGCATCTTTGGTTAACTCTGTGATGAATCCTAAAGCTCAAATTGTGTTTACCCAAGATGAGTTGCCTACTAGTGAAATTCAACATCAGTATGATCCCTTGATGATTGTGGTTATCATGAAAGACACTGCTATAAGACGAACACTAGTAGATAATGGCTCTGGTCTCAATGTGTGTAGCATTAATCTTTTGCATAAGATGAATGTGGATACATCTCTAATTGAGCCTGACTCTCGTCCTATTTGAGGCTTTGATAATGTGGCTAAAACTTCATTAGGTACTATCACCTTACCCATCACAGTGGGGCCTGTAACTTTGCCTACTCCTATCCATGTTATGTCGGGAAATCTAACATACAACTTGCTACTAGGGAGACCTTGGATTCACAGTATGCAAGCTGTCCCCTCTACATTGCATAGACAAGTTAAATTTATTTATAACAATAAGACATATACCTTGATAGGTGATACTAATTTTCAAGCTTGTTTGCAAACATCTACTTCCAAGGGGGGTTCTTCTAAGCCATCCTCATCTAGTGATGACTCTTTAAATAAGATACCTATCGATGAGTCCTCGCTCTCTGATGATCAAAATTCTTTGGATGAGTCTGGAGCTCCTGAAGAAGACTCTTCTCGACTTGAAACTACACATAAGAAGGATTTTGATCCTGAGAAGGTTCTCGCAGATGACGATTGGGGATCCCTTGATTTTAATCCCACCTTTGTAGGTGAATATAAGGTTCCTTCTAGAGAGCTTAAAGTTGAAAAGAAGGAAGAGGCTAAAAATAAATCAACATTACCTGAACCTATGAGTAATAATTTTGTGGGTACTTCTCAAACTTCTTCTCCCCGCACCTCTAATTCTGAAGAGTTTGATTCTTTGTCTTATGAAAAACCGCCTTCTCTTTCTGAAATGGTTGATCGTTATGGTCGTGGTTTTCGCATTTTTGCTAAGCATGGGTACCATGGAAATGGTTGTGGCGCTCACGAACAAGGAATAAAGGTTCCTCTAGAGAATAATCTTCACAACCATGCCTTTGGACTTGGCTATAATCCCTGTAAGCGCACTAAGCCTTCTAGAAAACCATGTATTAGTGTTAATACTATTTCTACATCTCTATCAATGCAACACCCCGAGTATATTGATGAAGATCCTTCGTGTACCTGTGCTTTGGATGTTTTTCCTACCGATGATGCTTTAGCTGAATTTTTAGGAGCATATGATACTCTTCCTCGTTATCATCACAATAGGGGACTCCCTAATTGTTTGAACACTGAAGCCTACTTTGGAAAAGAGACGGATAACGATGAGATTGTGAAAGAATTCCCTCAGCTAAAGGATACTCCTCAACAAAGTAATCTTCTCATCAGTGACACCACTAATGTTAAGATGGATCCTTGCAATGAAGAAAAAGTTATTAAAATTGGAAAATGTTTGGATGAAGAGGAACAAAAACAATATGAAGATTTATTGCATGAATTCCCCGAGATCTTTGCTTGGACATACTCTGACATGCCTGGTATACATCCTAAGATTGTTACTCATAACATTGTCTTAGTTCCTGATGCCAAGCCCATGAAACAAAAGATTCGAAAAATGAATCCTAAGGTGGCTCTGCTTGTTAAGGCTGAGATTGAAAAGTTATTGGAGGCTGGATTTATCCGCCCTATTGATTATTCCCCATGGATTTCATATATTGTCGCTGTGGCTAAACCAGATAATAAAATAAGAATGTGTACCGATTTCCGAGATTTAAATAAGGCTTCTTTAAAAGATGATTTCCCTCTTCCGAACATTGACATGATAGTTGATTCTACGGCAGGACATGCCTTATTATCCTTCATGGATGGTTTTTCAGGATACAATCAAATTTTCATTAACCCTCAAGATCAATTCAAAACTGCTTTCACCACTCCTTGGGGTACGTTTTGTTGGATAATGATGCCTTTTGGACTTAAAAACGCCGATGCAACTTATCAACGAGCGATGACCCTTATCTTTCACGATTACATGCATAAGATTCTAGAAGACTATGTTGATGATGTTTTAGCCAAATCCATTCTTCGCATAGATCATATTAAGATCCTTCGTCAAATCTTTGAAAGGATTCGTAAATATCACATGCGCTTGAATCCCCGAAAATGTGTTTTTGGTGTGGATAGTGGAAAACTATTAGGATTCATAGTTTCGCATCGTGGGATGGAGGTGGATACTAAGAAAATAAATGCTATTGTCAACATGCCACCTCCTAGAAATGTGTCTCAACTCAAAAGCTTACAAGGAAAAATTCAAGCTATTCGTAGGTTTGTATCTCAACTTGCGGATCGTACTTTTCCTTTCACTCAACTTCTCAAAAAGAATATCACTTTTCAATGGAATGAGGATTGTCAGCAAGCATTTGAAGATTTAAAAATATATTTGGCTAATCCTCCTATCCTTCGACTGGCTGAACCTTCTAAACCCTTCCTTCTTTATACGGCTGCGTCCTCTCATGCTCTTGCAACATTATTGGCACAACATGATAAAGATGGTAAGGAGTGTCCAGTTTATTATATAAGTCATACCTTACTCGATTATGAGACCCGATATTCTGCGATAGAAAGACAATGCTTGGTCTTGGTGTTTGCGACTCAGAAATTGAGACATTATCTCTTAAATTCAGAAGTCCACGTCATGGTAAAATTTGATCTGTTGAAGCATCTTTTCTCTAAAACGGATTTATCAGGATGCCTAGCTAAGTGGGTTATGATGTTAACTGAATTTGACCTTAAATTTGTTTCACAAAGTGCAATTAAAGGGCAAGCGTTGACCGATCACCTAGCTGAGGCCCCTTCACCTTTCTCCTTCCCTAACCCTGAGTCTTTTCCTGACGACTTCATCCTTTTTACAGAGAAAGATGAAACTTGGGAGTTATACTTTGATGGCTCTAAGTGTCGTACGGGATTGGGGGTAGGTGTTGTTCTGATTTCTCCTACAAAGAAGTCCATTCCCTTATCTTATCATCTCAATTTCCTATGTACCAATAACATTGCTGAATATGAGGCTCTTATAGCAGGAATAAAGGCAGCCTTAGCTCTGAATATAAAACACATACATATTTTTGGAGATTCTCAACTGATTATAAGACAAGTAACAGGACTGTATCAAGCAAAACAAGACAAGTTATCACAATATAAAGACCTTGCTATCTCTTTTATACAAAAATTTGATTCTTACACCATAGAACCTATTCCTCAAAAAGATAATCGACATGTGGACACAATGGCATGTGTGGCTTCTCTTGTATCTTTAGATGACCCTGGGGTTGATCTTAAATTTGTTATTCACAACCTTACTTCTCCATCTATTGTAGATGATTCCAGCCTGGTGACATGTTGCGACTTCATAGACCCGGATGAATGGTACTCGCATATCGTAAGATACTTGACTGATGGTACCTTTCCTGATTCTGCCAATAGGAACACCAAGACTAGAGTTTGCAAGTTGTCTGCTAGGTATATCATTCTTTCTAATGTTCTTTACCGAAGGGGTTATAACGGTCTTCTCCTTCGCTGTCTTAACAAATCGGAAATCCCTATTGCTCTTGAAGAGGCGCATTCAGGTGCCTGTGGGGGGTTTTTTGGAGGTAAATCCTTGGTTCAAAGATTACTTTGTATGGGATATTATTGGCAAACTATGCAACAGGATTCTTTTTCATTTGTTAAGAAATGTCATCAATGCCAACAACACAATAATTTGATTCATGCTCCTGCCCAAGAACTCCGTTCTCAGGTAGCTTCTTGGCCTTTCTCTGCATGGGGGTTGGATCTCATCGGTAAAATCTCTCCTCCTTCATCTCAAGGACATGTTTTCATTATAACCGCAACAGATTACTTTACAAAGTGGGTAGAAGTTGTTCCTCTTCGCTCCACTACAGCTGAAGTGATTTGTCGATTTCTTCTGGAAAACATTATTTCTCGATTTGGGATACCTTCCACCATAATCTCTGATAATGGGACATCATTTAAGAATAAAGACGTGAAGCAATTCCTCAAGAAATATCATATCAAACATCGATTTTCTACACCATACTATCCTCAATCAAATGGTCAAGCCCAATCATCCAATAAAATAATCGAACAAATTCTTCACAAAACCGTGAATAAGCATGGTAAGGATTGGAGTACTCAGCTAATCTATGCTCTTTGGGCCTACTGAACGAGTGTACGAATTGCCACAGGAACTACTCCTTATAATCTTGTTTATGGTGCTGATGCTATTATGCCTTTAGAATTAGAGATTCCATCACTCAAAGTTTCTCTCAAAGGTATAATAGATGATGACTCCTATAGAGAACAAAGACTTCAACAGCTTGAGATGCTTGATGAACAGCGTATAAATGCTCTTGAGCATATTCAAGCATATCACAAAACTCTACAACGAAGCTATAATGATAAGGTTATTCAACGTTCCTTCTCAGTGGGTGACTTAGTGCTCTATGAGAATCAGCGCAATGTGAATGCCTTACTTGAAGAAAAGGGAAAATTCAGTCCTAATTGGCTTGGACCGTATATCGTTATTGAAGATTATGGATCAGGTGCTTACAAAATAGCGGATGTAGACGGTACACCTCTTAAAGACCCTATAAACGCTATGCACTTGCGTAGATACTATGCTTAATTCCTCATTCCTTATCATTTATCTATTTCCTTTCTCACTTCTTCAAAATTGGATAGTATGTTAACATATGTTTGATTAGAGCAAATAGAATTAAATGATGTTTTGTTTAATCTATATTGCTTCGTTCCTGACAAGCATGTGTCTTTACTTTATGGTTTGTCTTGAATTCATTTATGTAAATTACAAAAGATTTACATTTTCATTATGTTGACATATTATACAATGTTTTTATGTGTTAAGTTGAATCATGTCATGTTGTGTTTAAATTCAAATTAAATCACATTGGTTATATGGTTCGTAGGCTTAATACATACTTTCTTCCTTATCATCAATATAGTACTTGATCAAATGTTTTAATTAAGTCACACATGTATCAATTTAATCATTGAGCATTGAGAAATCAATCACATGGAAATTAAATTCAGAACATACATGTACATCTACCAAATGTATTAACTTTAATCACAATACACATTGTTTAGGCATTAAAGATAACACGTTTGAAACAAAGAAGCATGAATATATATATATATATATATATATGTGTGTGTGTGTGTGTGTGTGTGTGTGTGTGTGTGTGTGTGTGTGTGTGGATCAATATACAAAGGTAGGTCACTACACATCCAAAATGTGACCTACCCTACATCATAAGATCATCTCCTATCCCTAGGGCTGGTGGCTGGAGAGTGACGACTAGATGCTCCCTCCTGATCCGGCCGTGCAGGTGGACCCATGGGGGTATACCGTGATATAGATCGTGAATGGCTCCGAGAGGAACTCCTACGATCCCTATCCATAAGGATAGCGCGATACGAGGTAGCCTCGGCTTGAGCTGCTGCTAGATCACGCTGTGCTCGCTGAAGGTCCTCTGATAGAGCCCTCTCTCTCTCCCTCCATATCTCTACCTGTACTCGAAATGGGGAAAACAAATCATAATGCCGACCCGCGTTCCCTTGAGGTCTATAAGCAACCTATGAGGAACTAGGGATCTGCGCTGTCATAGAGATATCTGTCACTACTTGCTGGATCAAGGAGCGCCACTCCTGCACATTAGCTATAGCAGTAGAACAGATTTTGTGTTAGTTCCATTTTATATCATCAAAACATCAATCAATCAATATAAATCTACTATACCTGGATCTCCCTCACGCCAGTAGGGATCGTGATATGGTAGCATCTGTGACTGGGAACTACTAGGCTCCCCACGCTCGAGCGATCTGTGCGCGATAGGTGTAGGTCTCCGTAGCGCCTCATGTTCCCCCTTTTGGGGAATAACGGGAGGATCTAAGGCTACGGTATCATCCTCTGAATGGTGAGGAGCTGCATCTGACTCCTCCTCATCATCTCTATCCTCCTCTTCTTCGTCATCCCCATCCTCATCATCATCTCTCTCCTCCTCCTCGTCATCCTCGTCCTCCTCCTCCTCAGCACTAGGCTGATCTCCTATAGGCGGATCAGGACCTCCTGCCTCCTCATGATCCTCTCCCTCCTCTGGCTCCTCCGATCTGGATCCTTGATCCTCATCTTGATCTCCATGCCTCCATGGACTTGGATGGCCTGTCTGGTGATCTGGTGGAAAGATAGGCCCTGGGTATGATCTCATAAACCAGGAATGATACCTGCGCTGTGCCCCGGGGTCTGCAGCATAATCAGTGACCACATCTTGATCGGACCCCTCTATATCTGTGATCTCGATATCGTCTATCATCGGTCTCGCTACTGCTCTGGGTCTGGGAAGGACTCGTGAGTGTCGAGTGTAGATGGGCACATCGGCTGGGACACACTGCTCTAGCCTGAACTGCCTCCGTACTCGGTCAAACTAGAATGGGGCTATGATGTGTGGATATCGTCCTCTTAGTAGGCGGTTCCTCTGTAGGCATGCTAACTGTCTCTCCATCCCATCCCATCTGTGCATCCGCAGATATGGTCTCCACACGGTCACCTCGGCTGTCAATCTGTCAACTATCACTCTCCAATACAATAGATCTCCAAATCTCCACTCACTGGTAAGTGGATAAGCAAATACCCTAGGTCTCTCGCTAGCCGTACTCATCAGATAGCCGACAGGCCTGGTGCATGTAAAGTGCTCAAATATCCACACCTGCAGAAGTGTGCATGTCATCAAGCTGCAACCCTGTCCGAAAACATACTCCTCGAGGTCATGATAGAGATGTGCAAGCATACTCCGACCCCAGGCATATACTCTCCTGTGTCTCTCCATAGCCTTGATGCACCATGTGAGACCCCCATGCATGTGTGTACCTCACCCATTAGGGCAGACAGCTAGTGCAATGATGGCTATCATAAGATGTCTCATGAGGGGCACCTCTCTTGTAGGGTGTAAGAGCCAGCTGACCATGATACGACCTCTCGTCTCGCTCAGCATGACTCTCCCTATGCAATATACCTGCTCCCTCTGATGATCCTCTACTGACCGATCGGTCGCATATGTCACGGTAGCTCCTTTGATCGGTAGGCGAAGAATGCGGTACACATCCTCAAGTGTCACCGTCATCTCCCCTACTGGAAGCTGGAACATGCATGTATCAGGATCCCATCACTCCATGAGTGCCATCAGCATCGCAGGATGAAATCGGATGGCCGGCATAAGAATCATAGACCACAAACCTACTATCAACAATGTGTCTCTCTCTGCCTGAGTAAGTCGGGGAATCTGATCTCGCAAACTGCGAAGAATCTGCCCCGCCGTGTGCTCTCTCATGTACGGGAGACCCTGCATCACAAAAACATAACTATAATCAGTACTCAATCATCAAAAATCATTCATGCAAATTGTCGAACATCGTATGCTAACCCTGGCATTTCTCGTCAAGGCCTGATTGGGACCATGGCGCCCTGTCAGGGACCATGGCGCCCTGAAGGGACCATGGCGCCCTGTCAGGGACCATGGTGCCCTGAGGGGACCATGGCTCCCCACAGGGACCATGGCACCCTATGTGGGACCCACAGTCGGGTTCCAGGGCCCGCAAGCGATCACAAAAAGTCAAATGCAGAAAATCAAAAGTCAAAGTTCAATCAACTCACCTCGTCCAGTGGCTCGTCGTCGATCATGGCCTGTCGCATGATCTCAATCCTCGTGGGACGCTCTAGTCATCGTGAAGGCATGATGATGGCTATGTGGGCTCCGCTGCAATGAACAACATTCAGAATCAACAAAGTGACAAGTGCAAATGTCACTTTCAAAGGTATATACTTCCATTCTTTTACATTTACTTTCAAAACCCTAATTTTCCTCTATCACTCATTTCATCATAACTTGAGTTTGGGAGATGTGATTTTCGAACCGTTTGTTGCGTAGGAATCATATTTTTGCTCCCCTACTCTCGGGATGTTCCAAAAAGTGCTCTGATGAAGCCTTTTCAGTGAACATCCCTCATCAATACTCTCTTACACAATTTGTCGTAAGTAAACATGCTACCCTGTTTCACCTCCCTAATAAGCAAGTCGAAACAGGGGGGGCATATAGCTACTCGCAAATTTCATCACCTTCCTTAGTAAGCATTAGGTGATTTTGTGATCTAACGTGTGTTTTGTAGGGTGCGGTTCCTAACTGTGTACTGCAGATACCGCTGGGGGCTTCGTCCGACAACTTATGGATATATCCTTTTTCAAATGATGTTTACTTTCTATACTTTAGCTTACATATGCACATAGTACTCATATGACCGCTAAAGTGGGGGTTAAATGTAACGTCATAAATTGTACACACTTGCTAAAGCAGTACAATTTAACACCTAGTTTAGCACCTGCCTTGGCGCAGTTGCATTTTGCATTACATTTCCCCTTTAGCACTTAATTAATCAAATTAATTAGGTCTAAAGGTTCTATTTCATCATCTTCTACATCATAAAGTCGAGCACTTTCATTAAAGCGTGCCCCTTTCATTTTATTCCTCCAAGACATCACTTAATCAAAAACCCTAATTAGGCCCTATTCTGAGCTTGGGGGCTTAATTTCGGGGGTCAAAACATCTCGAAATCACCTGTAACTTCGGGATTCTTTCTAAAATCATCATATCTGACGGCCCTGAAAATTTGGTGAAAAATTGTCGGGACCGTGGCGCCCGGAGTGCACACGGTCACGGACATTTTTCCCGAAATTTTAGGAGCGCGATCCAATCATAAAATAAAGCTTAACCCCAAGAACTTGGCGGGATATTCAATCTCTAGGTCGGCCAAAAGTTGGAATTAAGACCTAGGGTTTCATACATAAGAGCTCTCTTTCTTCATTTGAAGGGATCGGAATTTTGTTTTCAGGAACCTCATATGCAGCGAAAGAGCAGATCTTTGAAGACTTCAACAACATTCAACATCCCTCTATCAAGCATTTATCAATTCCATTCATCCATTTAGGGCTTGGAAGACATTGGAGAACAATAGGAGATTACCGACTGAAGATTGGCTTGTACTCCTCCCTTGAGGGTTGGGTATGATTTCATATTGCTTTCATGTCTTTGCATAAGCTTCAATATCTCATTTATCCATGCTTTAGATCACTTTGCATCTTGATTTAGAGCATTTACATTATCATTAAAAAGCAATTAGGATTTACTTTCTAGGTTGCTCTAGTTTGCTTACTTGCATTTTAGATCTTGCACACACACAAGGTCTGCACACACATTACTTTTACAATACAACTTGGCTATTCGTGGAGGTGGAAATCACCGAAGTGGGGGTTTGACTAAGGCAAAACCCTATATAGCCGCCCAAACACCTTTTTCAGATATAAGTGCAGGTTTTGAGACTCGGACGACGTCGCAGGTTGCAGATCCAGAAAAAGAAGGTCGAGACAGCACCCCACACCAAATTACAGAGTAGAATACTAGGACAGGGGCGTGGGGTGCCCTGGTCTTGTCAGGACAGGGGCAGTGGGCACCCTAGTCGTTGGGACAGAGGCGCTGGGCGCCCTGGACCTCCTGATAGACAGCATTTCAGACAGTTTTCCAGAGTGCAAAATAGCGGTTTCAGGTGCAGTTTCAGGTGCAGAATCAGGACAGTGGTGCCCGCGCCCCCGTCCCAAACATTTCCACTCAGATTTTGACTCCGGGTATGCATTTGCATTCTTGTTTTATCTTGGTATTTACAGCTTTCCATTGTTTAAGTTCAATTCTGCAATCTTGTTATTAGTTCATACTTGCATTTTAGGGTTAGGAATTGGACTTGCATAATCTTATCTTTCAATTACAACAAAGGAATAGAAACCCTAATAGGTAGCCCGTGGCTCTCTCTTTCACAAAAAGAAGTAGCCAATTGTGTGATACCTCTAGGCTCTTTCGTATTTCGTAATGTGTGACAAGAGGTAGGATTAGGACATGATAACCTAGTCTCGCTTTTTCCCTTACACAGTTACTTGATTCCATAATGGAATATATCTTAGGTGTTATGGGTTTGACAACATTAAGATACACAGCTAAGTCATGATCATTGGAAAAGACATCTAATTTGAGGTTTTCTAGATTATCCCAATCAATTAATTCAGAATGAAGAAGAGGTAAGTCATAATCATTGTCATCGTTAGGTGCTTCAAAGTTCATGACATAATGGTCATAATTTGGCATAGAGTAGGTAATGTCATAGATAGAATGATCTTGAGGATTATCTCTCCCAAGTATTCTCCAATTAGTTCTAACAAAATTAGTATTAGCATTTTGTGGTTCACACTCAAATGGATCTTCATCTAACGTTTGTCCCTTAAACGAATGGATTATATCAACACACACATCTTTAGTACTGCAAGTTCCTTCTTGATTATTTTAAATAAATTCATTTGCATTTTGAAGTTGACATACTGGTGCACATGATATAGAGAATTCTTTTGCTATCTCTTGTCTTCTTTCAAACTCAGCTTCTTCTAGACTAATAGTCAATTCTACTTGACTATCTCTTAGTTCTTTTGTGGTTTTACCATACCGTGGTACATCTTTCTCTTTATTTGATAAAAATATGATATTTCTAGATGCTTTATCTATATGTTTTTTTGCTTCTTGTGGCTTTATTTCCTTGTCTTTGTCACCCCCTTTCTTTTGTTGTCTTGTATATGCCTCTTTTCTTTGAATTCTGAGTTCTTCTTGTCTTCTTTCTAACTCCATCTTTTTTTTGGTAATAAACAAGTCTTCCTTTGTGATAGCTGATTGGTCTTCATTTCTTTCTTCACTTGATATACTATATGAGACATCTGGATCCCATTCATATTTATTTGAATTTGTCACTCAACCATTGTCTAGGGCTATACCACTATACCACACAGGAATGTTGTATGGTGCAAAAAGTTCTCTGATTAATGCCATTGCGATTTTCACTGCTTCTAGAATATCTTGTTCAGATTTTGCACTTGCTCATATTCGTTGAACTTGTTCACAAGATTCTTCTTTTCTTTTGATTGCAATTTCTTCTTCTTGTTTCTCATGTTCTTCTTATTTATGCTTATTGGCTACTATTTCTGCTGCTTGATGTAGCTTTTCTTGCCATTGTTCTTCTTTAGAGACTAATTTCTTTCTCCGCTTTGGTTGTTTATGATTATGCTATTTTTTATTTGATTTTAGATATCCAAGCCCTGATTTATCTTCTTTGGATTGTGAGTGGGGACAAATAGTTTCTGAAATACCTTGATGTCGCTTACCAATTGGTATTTTTCCTTCATATCCCATTTTTTGCATGATTTTATAGACATTGCCATATTGTTCTATGGGAATATTGACTTATGCACCTGTTGCTATAGTTTCATTTTTATCTTTGTACAACCATCCAAGAATTTCCTTGTCTTTGGTTTCTTCTTCAAGGGTTCCAGCTCTAACAAATGCTCTGTTAAACATATCTTTTGATTTCTCTGAGGTCTTTGATTGGATATTTGTAGGATTTCCATATGACTTAGGTGAAAGTAGAAAATTATGCAAAGAATATTTTCCCATTCCTTCATCATTCAATTTGAGATGTTTCTCGAAGGTTTCCCATAACTTTTCTTGAATTTCTTTGGTAGGATATACTGATTCTCTGTTATGTGGAACTCTTGTATCTTGTGTTGGCTTCAGATTATTGCAATATTGGCTAGAGTCTGCAATTATAGTGACCTCTTCTCCTTCATGAGGAAATTTTACACATTGATGATATGTAGAAGGAACTACTTGCATGGTGTAAATCCACGGTCTTCCCAAAAGAATGTTGTAAGAGAGGTTCAAATCTAAAACCTGACATAATGTATTCCTTTCCATAGGTCCTATTTTGATTGGCAACACCACAGTTCCTTTAGAAGAACGCTCTGCTTCATCATAAGCCTTAATAGTTATTTTCTTCTTTGGATCTACTGCATTTTTTGAATATCCCAAAGCTTTTATTAAACTTAATGCACAAATGTTTAAGCCTGCTCCACCATCTATGAGTACGCATTTGACATGAGTTTTATTAATGGTGACTTCAACATGTAAAGGAGCATTGTGAGGATGTTGCAAGGACGCGTTGTCATTTTCAGAAAATGATAAGCAATGAGGGGCTATAAGGTGTCCCAACATGTTTTGAAACTGATCCACATTCAAGTCTTTTGGAACTGTTGTTTCCACTAAAACTTTTTCCAAAATTTCCTTATGCATAGGTGAAACTTTGAGAAGTTCCAAAATTGATATTTAAGCGGGTATTCTTTGTAATTTCTCTACTAGATTGTATTGTTGTGAAGTGGATGTTGAGTCTTTTATTATACCCGGAAAGGTGACCTTTGCTTTGCTTCTCGTAATGACATTGATTGACTCTGAAGGTGGATTATCTTTAACAATGATGACATTTACCACATCATCATATGTATAAGTTTAGTTCACTTTGGCTTTTCCTTTTTCATCTTTTAATTGGGATGGTTCGCCTTTGTCATAATTTGGGAGTGGAGTTTTGAAAGCTAGGTGTGATTCATTTGTCTTATGGCTATCCACTATGATAGTTTCATTATTGATTACATCCTGGATAAGGTGTTTCAATCTCTGGCAATCATTTGTTTGGTGGCCTTTATTCCGATGGTAATTACAAAAATGATTGTCATTCCACCAATTAGGCTTGACTAGTGGTTCATACTTGCTTCTAATAAAACAATCAGTTTGTTTGCAAGAAGAGTATTTAAAGCTGATTCTAATGGTTCCCCAATGTTTGTGAATTTCCTACGAGGATTGGAGAAAAAATACTTGGCTTTATTGCTTTCTTGATTGTTATTGTTTGGGATTTGACTTGATAGATTAAAAATTGGTTGTTGTTTCATAGCACTATTGTCGTCATTTCCTCCATTGATGACATTCCTATTCTTTGACTAGAATTTGGGTTTGTCATTGTTGTTGTTGTTGTTGTAAGAATTATTGTAAAGTTTTAGCTCTTGTTTCTTTACCATCGCATCTTCTATTTTCAGACCATTCTCAATCATCTTGGCGAAGGAGGGAGGACATTGCATTTTTAGTCAATAACTCATTTCACTAATAAGATTATCAATGAATATGTCCATCTTTTCTTGATCAGGTACATCTCTTGGATATCTATTAAACATTTGTTTCCATCGCTGCAAAAATATCATAAAAGATGCACCATTCTTTTGTTTAACATTGCATAAATCCAGCATTCTTATCTCATTCCTTACATTGTAGGAATACTATGAAATAAATATATTCACAAGTTCTTCAAAAGATTTGATTCTAGATGGTAATCTTGAAAACCATTCCATTGATTTCCCATTTTAACTCCTAGGGAAAATATGCATTAGGTAAGTTTCGTCATGCGCAAATTCCATACTCATAGTACAAAACTCCCTAATGTGATCTCAAGGATCAAATTTTCCATCGTATTTGTCATATTTAGGGATCTTGCAATGCTGTGAAAATGGTGCCATATTCATTTTTTTTATCAAAAGGATATGGACAGATATCTTCTAATGAATACTTCTTGGAGCTTGTTCCCTTTTGTATATCTTGTATCAGTTGTTGTAGAGTTTGCATTTGTTGAGTGAGGTTTAACAACGAATTATCTATATAGTTTCTCCTTGTTTCTTCGTAATCTCTTTTATCACTACGCTCTTTTCTTGTGTCATCTCGTTCTTTTTTTGTCTCTTCATGACTTTCTTTGTTTACATCTTCATTGTTTGGATCATCTTTGTTTTGGGTGTTACTTGTCTCCGCATCTTGTTTCAAGCTTTCTATGTTAAAGTCTTGTGGCAATTTAACTCCTAATTTTGTCAACATCTAAAGATATTTCTCTTTTTGTTTTGCCAATAATTTTTCCATTAGTCTATCAAATTTGAAATCTTGCTTAAGGTCTCTAATGGTTCTATTGATTGCTTCTTCGTCAACAACGGTATACCCAAAAGTTTGGAATATCATATTATCTTCTTCTTCCATTTGTTTTTGTTGTTTTCTAAGTTGTTCGTATTTTAATTTGTTGAATTAATTTAGCCACATGATGGATGAGTTGGCAAAGGAAAGATGAAGTGGAGATGGAAGAATGAGTTGGATAAGAAATTAAATAATTAAGAATTATTTAATATTTGAGACTATAGGATAGAAGAATAATCATTAGATATTAGATATTCTATTGATTTGAGGAGATAATTAAATATTAGATTCTTAATTAATTGATTATAAGAATAATTAAATATTAGATATTTAAGTAATTAGAGGAATAGGATAGATGAATTAATTAATCAAATATTTCAATTAAATTAATTAATAGAAAGACACAAAATGAATTAAATAAACTAATCTTTTCAAATTAACTATTTAATAGAAGAATAAATATTAAATAAATATAAAATATTTATTTAATCACTCATAGCCAATTTTTATGTGTATACAGTCATATTTAGAATTAGTATAATTCATGACTTCACCAGAATTTTGGGACTTTCCTTTATCCTTATCATGCTTGGGAAGGGATTCTTGAATATCTCATGACCAAAGTTACCAGAAGGAGTATGCCCATCAACTGAAATGTTGCCCTCATCAAGAAGGTCTTGTATCACATGTTGGAGTTTATTAAAACTATTAGTCATGTGACCCTTGTGTCTATGATAGTCGCAAAAGTGATCATCATTGCACCATGGGGGTTTGACTTGTGGATTATACTCTCTCATCTTAGGCAGCGTTATAAGATTATTTTCAAGGATTTCCTTCAATGTCGACTCGAGGGGTTGTCCCAATGGGGTAAAACCTCATTAGGCAAGCTTCTTTGTTTCTCTTTTCCTTTGTTTGAGGATGAACCCTTAAGGTTGTAAACTAGTGATGTTTTAGCATTTTTCGCATCAAAAACTTTGTCATTAACCACATTCTTGTTCTTAGCCCAAAAGGGTGTTTTGTGGTTTGAATTCGATCCTTTGTGATCTTTATCATCGTTTCTCTTTATAGTACCATTGTCAATAAGAGTTTGTTCAATGTAAAATCTCATGTATATGACCTCATGAAAGGTGTCTAAACACTTGAGGCGAAGTTCTCTTCCAATTTCCTTGTTCAAATTGCAACAAAAGAGATCAAAAAGTTGCTTATCAAGAATATCATAAGGTGCTATTTTTGTTAAATGTCTCCATCTTTGAAAAAATGATATGGAGGATTCTCCTTGTTTTTGTTTTGTGTTGAAGAGGCCCATCATGGTTACCTCATGTGTTAGGACCCGGAGGCAACTGAAAGGGGGGGGTGAATCAGTTGTCTATTAATTTAAACCCAAATTTAACTTAGCCAAACTTAATGCATAATACCGGTAAACCAAACTTAATGTCGGTTGACAGTTTAATAGTTAATAACAGTATCGGTAAAGTTTAATGCATGGAACAGAAAAACAAATAACATCCACAACACATAACACAGATATTTGTAGGTGGAAACCCTGTATGGGGAAAAACCACGGTGGGAAACCTTACCCACAATCAGATGATACTACTGCAGATAGTATGTGTGTACAAATGGGGTCTGCACATGCAAAAAGGCCAACTACCTAGAGCTCATTGCTCAATCACAAAATGGGAGTCACACTGACTACAATTGGATGGTTAAATCCAATGATAATGTACTACTCAAAATAGCATCTTCATATGCTTGATTCAGTACTGATTAAGCTCTGATTGTCTTCTTCATACCTTCCTTGTATCTTCAAATGATGTCTGTGTGTATAGCTCTACTTATATTCACATATACCGAATATCACAACCTTATAATACCTTATTACATGCCTTATCTTAATCTCACAAATGAGATCTTACACATATACCAAAACCTAAGACCAAATGTGTAGGTCGGCTCACTAAGAATATTACAATTAAATCAATTACAAATGAATCAATATGTGTTGAATCATGTCATCTCAATGTATTTACAATAATAACCAATCAATAAATCATCTCCATAATGTGCCATGCTGATTTGGAATAGATAACGCTTGCCGGTCCATAACCTAGACCTATTTGTCGGTAACAACAAATATGCAAACTCGATTAGACCAATAACCAAATCACCAAAACCAAGTGTCCAAACAATGTCTTTGACATAACCAAGTAATCTCCAAATGATAACAGATCATCCTTAGTGTCGGTGAACAATATAACCTATCGGTGAACCACATACCAGTGACTGTGCATAAGTCCCTGAACATGCCGGTGAACATAACCAAAGATCTTTAGTGCTGATAAGTGTTCACAAGTGTTGACAAGTGTTGACATCAATGACAAAATCAATGCAACACATCCATAATACCAACATCATGTTCACAGTTGTAAGCATAGTGTGAGACAAACTTATCAACCAATTCTTGGAAAGATTTGATAGTCGAAGGTAATCGGGAGAACCATTCCATAGAACTTCCTCCAGGACTATGAGAAAATAGTCTCATAAGGTATGTTTCATCCATTCTAAATTCTAAGTTAATAGTGCAAAATTATCTCAAGTGATCTTTAGGGTCCCCTTTTCCTCTATACTTATCTAGTTTCGGTATCTCCCAATGACTAGAAAAAGGTGGCATCAGAATGCTCAAATTGAAAGGATAAGGAAAATATCCTGAATAGAAAACTTGGGTGTTGATATTTTTCTTCTCTTGAGAGTATCTAATTCTTGTCTCAAAACCTAAAATTTGTTCAAAATATAGTCATTTGTTGGTGTTGTTTTTTATGCTTTTGCAGATCGCTTATAACCAGGTTGTAAGTAGAAAGGTCAGTGATCTTTGATCTTGTCATTAGTGTTTGTCTTGGTTTTTTTAGGTTCACTAGATCGAAGTTTATTGTTCACTATGAGTAAGGATATGTCAAAGTCTTGTGGTAGTTTTATTCCTTCATCGTCAATAGCTTTGAAGTATTGTTGGGGATTTTGTTTGACCACTTCTTTAAGTAACTTGGTGAACCTTTGATTATGAAGTGCTTCTTGTACGTGAGATTAGGTGATTTCTTCATTGTCGGTTTTGTTCATATCATTAGATGCGACACTAATGTGATCGTCTCCCTCAAAAGTGTCTTCCCAAAATTTATCCCCATATTGAAACATTGGATTACAAGACATTCTTCGTCAAGAAATGATGTTTGTTCTGATCTTTGACCTAAGATTTATAGATATGATGCAAACCCTAAAGTGCAAAGGTGGAACTCTATGATATGAGTGATATTAGGATTTAACTAAGGATCAATGTAAATATTAAGGTGTAAACTATATGATAGGAAGGTGAGATTGGGATATGATAAGGAACAATGCAAAAATGCAATCTATGTGATATGATTGAGATGAGAATGTGCTAAAGGATTGATGCAAAATGTGATCTATATGATAGAAAATTAATGTGCATCTAAACCTTAAATGGGATATGAGGATGAATGATGTTTGATGAAAGGACTAAGGATACTCTAGGTTTGAAAAGTATTGAAATGTGAGGTTTGACTCGTGCTATGATGGATAGACACAAGGATAAGTGATCAAAAAGAGGGCATGTTATGGTAGGAGATGATGAAATCCAAGCAGAATACCAACTCAAAGACACTAATAGATTCCTAAACTCAAGTAAGATGCACCTCAAGTGATAAGGGCGATTGATGATCGAAAGTTGATGTTAGACCTAAGACAAGAAATCCTAAGTGTAAGAAATGTTTTTGGGTTTTTTTGGATTTTTAATTTTTTTTTGGTATGTAAGTACTAAGGATATGAATAAATGAAATTCTAGGACCAATCATGAAATGACCTAAGTCACTTATGCAACATTTAAGGTTATGTCCTAAAGGAAGATGCTGTTGTGCAAGAATTTAGGTTTGACCTAATGAAAGCGTGTAAGGATCAAGGGTGTGTCCTAAGAAAATGATGTAAGGCTATACAAAGATTATGGGTATGATCTAAGATAATGATGCAAGGGTATAGCCTAATGGTGGTATGCAAAGGTTTTGACCTAGGGGTGTTATGCAAAGTTTTGACCTAATGGTGGAACCAAAGGACGTGATGTAAGGATAAGACCTAAAGGAAGTATGCAAAGGTTTGATCTAAGGGGGATTTATGCAAGGTCCTAAAGGTGTGATAATTCGGCTATGAAAGAATCTAAAAGATTAGAATTGGAAAATGATGTCTCAAGAGATTTGAAATGATGTTTTTGAGAATGTCGGTTCAATGTTTCAATGACAATGTTGTTTTGCAATGTTTATGTTTTACAATGTGGATAGATACTTGAAAGTTTAGACCAAGGTTTTCGTAAAGTGTTTAAATTTCAAGTGTGGTGTTGATTGTGTTGGAATGAACTGATACCGGAAGTAAAGTGAGAGGGGGGGGAGGTGGTGAATCAATTACTAACAATAAAAGCAATCAATTCAATCATAAATCTTAAACCAGAGCACAACCCAATGAAGAATATAACATGAAAGCACAACACACATAACACCAATATTTTGACACGGAAAACCTAGAAAGGGAAAAACCACGGTGGGAACCCCTACCCACAATCAGATGAATACTCTGCAGTAGTATTATGAATAATTACAATGAGGTTTGCACATGCAGAAAGGTCAATGAACTAGAGCGCACTTCTCATCACAAAGGGAAGTCTAACTGAATTACAAAATCATCGGACTACAATCTGGAAAACAATGAACTGTGAGAGTAGCATATGCTAATGCCTGATACAATTATGGTTAAGCACTGATGTCTACTCTACAATACAAAACCTTTCCAACCTTCACCTGAATGATATGACTTTATTTACACTTAATCCTTCTTTGATAATGCAGACTTAACCATCCATCGATATCCCATCTATCTGAATTACAGGAACAAGTCACCTATAAATACAGATCATCAACCTTATTGACAATGTCGACAAAACCCTAAACCCATAAACCCATAATTACAAAATTATATCATATGATACCACCGGACCAATATTATGATTTACATTACATAGCATGGACCTAAATCAAGTAACCAAACAATTATCTTTGTCGGGGCTTCCGCTAAGACCAAGATCCAACACACTTTACTTGTCGATAGAAACCCTTAGTGAAAGTTTAACCCGATCCAAATAGGACCACTAAAATAGCACACCATCCAAAGAAAGTCACCAAACACTTGGGATATGATAAAGAAGCACCAACAACATGAAAGAAACTGATTCCATAAGCCGGACCCGAAATCCACTAACCAAGTCACCAAAATAGCATACCGATAAAGCTAACCGGGAACGCTAGAAGTCAGTAAAGGCAAAAGATAGCTGGTAAAGCCAAGAACAAGTTGGTAACTGGAAATACCAAAAGTGATAACCAAATCATGAAACCACCAGAATATAGAAAGCATATAACCATTAGAATAAGCATCCAAAACTAATTCCAGAGGTCTGATCATACCGGATCAGAATCACGGCCAAAACCAAAATGATCACCAAGACTAACCGAGATAGTCTACAACTAGGATACAGTGTTGACATCAATGACAACACTTAACCAAATCTAGCATATTACCAACAATCTCCCCCTTTGGCATTGATGGAAACAATGAATGCGAAAAACATCCAAGTGCCAAGGAATGCTTATAAACTCCAAAACCATCAAAAGATCTAGAATTTTTCATGTGAATACCTTCTCCCCCTTTGACATAAATGACAAAGGATAGATATCAAACCAAGAATATTGAACCAAACAGCTGACTACTCCCCCTGAGTAGTAGCACCATCTTCATCAACCCGGATCAAAAAAGTATGTTTGATAAGCTCATCAGATTGATGCATCTCTACATCACTAAGTCTCTTTCGGAGGGTTGGTAACCCACAACTTAACTCTGAGATATTCAAAAGTGTCTTTCGGTAATGGTTTCATTAGAATATCTACACTTTGTTCCTTATTAGGCACATAAACCAAACTGACTTCCTTTGCTCCAACCTTTTCCTTCAAGAAATTATACATTCTAGAAATGTGTTTTGATTTGGAATGAAATACCAAATTTTTTGACATATCAATAGCAGCAATATTATCATAGTGAATAACAATAGGCTCATTATAACTTACCCTTATATCCTTTAACATCTGTTTCATCCATAAAATCTAAGTGCAGTTAGTAGCAGCTGCAACATATTTTGCTTGAGCTGTAGACAATGAAGTGCATGATTGTTTCTTACTAAGCCATGAAACCAGCTTCTTCCCAAGAAAGAATGCACCACCAGTAGTGCTCTTCTGGTCATCCACATCTCCTACCCAATCAGAATCTATATATGCACATAATGTGAAGTCATCATTCTTTGGATACCATAACCCAAAGTCTATTGTACCTGCCAAATATTTGAATATCCTCTTGACAACAATATCATGAGTTTCTCTAGGATCTGCCTGAAATCTAGAAGCAATACAAATAGCATTCATTATATCAGTTCTTGTCTGAGTTAGGTATAGAAAACCACCAATCATTAATTTGAATCTACTCGGGTTCACCTTGGGTGATTCATCATCCTTTGACAATCTGCAACCGATTATCATAGGAGTACCAACAAGTTTAGAATTCTCAAGTCCAAATTTCTTAAGTAACTCTTTCACATACTTAGTTTGATAAATGAAAATACCTTTATCGGTCTGAGTAATCTGCAAACCTAATAAAAATTTCATCTCACCAATCATAGACATCAAATTCATTCTTTGTATCATTAGCAAATTTCATGCATAGACCTTCTTCTCCTCCAAAAATGATATCATCCATAAAGACTTAAGTAATCTATATGTCATCATACTCAATTTTGTAATATAAGTTACTATCAGCATTATCTTTACTGAACCAAGCTTTGAAAGATACTTATCCAATCTAGAATACCTTGCTCTAGGGGCCTGTTTTAGTCCATATAAAGATTTCTTCAATCTACAAACCATGTCATTGTCTTCTGATAAAGAAAATCCATCAAGTTGTTCAATGTAAACTTCCTCTTCAAGATCTCTAGATAGAAAAGCACATTTGGCATCCATCTAATATACTTTGTAGTTCTTTTGTGCAACATAAGCAAGAAAAGGTCATATCGCTTCAATTCTAGCAACCAGGGCATAAGTTTACCAATAATCAATTCCTTCTTCCTGTGAATAACCTTTGCAAACCAATCTAGCCTTGTTCCTCACCACTTGACCTTCCTCATTCAATTTTTTCTTGAAACCCCATTTATTTCCAATAATGTTCTTGTCTTTAGGTCTAGGTACAAGCTCCCATGTCTTATTCTTCTCAATCTGATATAATTCCTCTTCCATTTCTTTTAACCAATTTTCATCCTTGCTTCAATGAAAAATTCTAGTTCAATTTGAGAAATTAAACATACCTCTTCAACAACTAACCTTCTCCTAGTCATCATACCTTTTCTTTTATCACCAATAATCTGGTCTTCAGAATGATTTAGCTTTACATACTTGGGAATCTTTGAATTTTCTTCATTTGTTGACTCATTTCTTGTTACTCTATCACTATTGAATTTTCTGATGCTACCGGTGACACTAGTTCCTTGTTCAGAACTGATTATTGCATTACCGATTCAGGTCTGATAAAATCATCTTTCGGTCCATAATCATATGCTTTGATCTAATTACTGCCATGCTCATCCACCTTGACATTTATGGTTTCCAATATCTTGTTCAATCTTTTGTTATAACATCTATATGCTTTTCTCTTAGTAGAATAACCCAAAAATATTCCTTCATCACTTATAGGATCAAACTTTCCTAATGCATCATGTCTTCTAATGTAACATTTGCTTCCAAAAATTCAGAAATATCTGATAGTAGGAGTATGACCAAACCATAGTTCATAAGGAGTCTTATCAGTATCGCCTTTAATGTGTACTCTATTGAAAGTGTATGCAGAAATATTGACACACTCTTTAACAGATATCAAGTAATTTAGCTTTAGTCATCATAGTCCTTGTAGCATCCAAAATTGTTTTGTTCTTTCTTTCCACCAATCTATTCTGTTGTGGGGTTCTAGGTGCAGAAAATTGTCTCCTAACACCATTCCTTTCACAAAAGTTGTTGAACTCACCGAATGTAAACTCACTACCATGATCTGATCTTAAGCACTTTATCTTCAGTTTTGTCTCAGTCTCAACCATAGCCTTAAAGATTTTGAATTTCTCAAAAGCTTCAGATTTCTCTTTCAAAAATGCCACCCACATCATTCTAGAATAGTCATCAATAAGTAACATAAAATATCTATCACCTTGAAAAAATTTAGTCCTTGCCGGTCCACACAAATCAGTATGAATAAGATCAATAATATCATTAGATTTATCATGTACACTTATGAAAGAAGTTCTAACTTTCTTACCCATCTTACATTCTCTACATATCAGATTATGAGGTTTAACAATCTTGGGAAAATCTCAGATACCCAGTATTGAATTGACCTTTACTATGTAATCAAAATTAACATGACACATCCTCTTATGCCATAGCCAACTTTCATCAATCTGAGAAATCAAGCAAGCCTTCTCACCAGAGTTCAAATGAAAGATATTATCATTGGTCTCAGTTCCAGAAGCAATCTCCAATCCTGATTTATTAATGATCTTAAATTTTCCATCCTTGAATTGCAAATGAAATCCTCTATCCACCATCTGACCTACACTTAAAATATTATGCTTTAAGCCTTCAACATAATAAACATTATCCGTATTAGTCTTACCATCCAATGATATTGTTCCTTTGTCTTTGATCCTACATGCCTTGTTGTCTCCAAATCTAACCAGTCCACCATCAAACTTTTGCAATGATAAGAACTTTATTTTGTCACTAGTCATGTGATGCGAGCAACCACTATCTATAACCCATTCATCCTTTTCTTCGGTTTTAGAAGCCAGGGCCTTTTCCTCAATATGTGTTGGTTCAATGAAAGATTCTGGAGAATCATCCTTAATAGCAATGAAGACCCAATCTTTTCCGGATGAAGCACCATTACCGGATTTACTCACAGGTTCATCATCATCATCATCAGAAATACCATCATCATTACCAACATAATAACATGATTTATCTTTATTCCTTCTGAATCTAGGTCTGGTCTGATATTCAGGATTAGGCTCATAATTCCACATAAATATTTCATGATTCCTAGCAGCTCTCTTAGGAAATCTAGATGCAAAATGACCAATCTTATTGCATGAAAAACATTTAAAAGGGATTTTTCCTTCATACTTAATTCTAGTTGGTCCTTTAGGAATTCTTCTAGCAATTAGGGCTTCCAGCTCTTCAAGCTCTCTTTCTTCTTTCGTAATTTCCTACATATCCTCAACATACATCTCTTTCCAATCTATCTTTTGTTTACCAGATGCAAATGATTTAAATGCAGTCTCAGTTTTAGTAGCACTCTGATCTCCAAGTTCTTCAAGTTCAAAAGCAGTCAATTTCCCAAGTAGTGTATCTCTGGTCACAAGGGTACTTGACATTGTCTGGAGTGTTGGCAATTGACACTCATCTGGGATCATAGTGTTGTCATTGATGGAAACACACATCATTTTGCATTAGACACTTATCTGGTATCCTTCGGTATTCAAGGTTTGACATTCGATATTTAAGGAAACCGACATTGTGGAAAGCAAGGAAAATCAACAAACTAGGAACCGGTATTTGGAGGCCGACATAGAAGATTGATCCGGAAAAGGTTTTAGCGGCAACGGTCACAAAGATTAATGTTTATATTTTTGTCTAGGCTGACATTTATTTATCTTTTGTAATATGATTGTAAGCAAACATAAGGTATTCATGTTTATGTATGTAAAGGGTATATAAGTCAATTTTTAAGTCATTTTGGGATAGAGATGTGATAGGATTTATGTAATTGTGTGAGTGAGATATTGATCGATGGGATGTGAATGTAATGATCTGTTGTTAGTCCTGATTATTTGTGAACAGAATTGTAAAGCAAACAAGGTTACCAGTAAGAAAGGAGACAATGATAACCGGTACAAATAGTGCTTAAACCAGAACTCATCCAGCATATCAAATGCACACTCAGAGTTCAGAATTTTGTTTTTAATTTAGTATTTGATATCCGTAGTCAGTGAGGCTCCTTTGTGATGAGCAGTGCGCTCTAGGCAGTGTGCCTTCCTGCATGTGTAGGCCCCCCTCTTATGTAATATTTATTCAACTGGCGAGTGGATAGATATTGTGGGTCACAAATCCGACTGTGGTTTTTCCTCTTTGAGGTTTTCCATGTATAAAACTATGGTATTATGGTGTTGATCTTTGTGGTTGCTTTGTTCTTTATTATATCTTGTTCATATGATTATCGGTTGTTAATTGGAAAAGTATCTAAGGGAATTAAATTATCAATTACTAGTAGAACACTGATTCACCCCCCTCTCAGTGTTCTTGTATTCCAACAATTGGTATCAGAGCCTAATGCCTCAGAATAAGTCTAACAACTTGAGGAAGATCATGAATCCGGAATCCATGGAGATGAGTTTGATGAAATAACTTGAAGTGGCACTTGAAGACTATGATTCTAAAAGATTGAAGAACATGAAGCTGCAAGATGAGTTAAATTCTACTAAAGATGAGCTGAGATCTGCAAAATAATTCATCCTTACTCTAGAAGAGAGGTTGTTATCTGCACAAGAGAAAAGGAAAGAACTTTGTGATTGTTGGTCCTCACAACAAGAATAACAACTAGGTTATAAAAACTCAGTTCAGAGATTGGACATCCTTACCAAACAGCTAACTCTCCTATAGAAAAGGCTCATTTATTTTATCGACCAGGGACGTAAAATTGAAACGGGTCAGCAGTGTATGTGCACTAAGTTCAAATTGCAACCATTCTATCCTACTGCTGAAAAAATAAATTCTCTTAAATAAATGTGCAAAAACATAATAAACTAATACTTAATCAGAACTCACAACTGAATGTAACTTAAGGAACCACTACTAAATAATAATGTTTTAGCCAGCAAATAGGAACTACTCTGCCCATAGTGGCTGCAAGATCAGACACAGGAATTGTTTCTAGTGGTTGCAGGAATAGTCGAATGCCAAAACAACAACTACAGCAAAATAAAATTTAACTGAAAAACACAAAGGGACTACTCACCAACTGGGCCCCCTTGGGTGAGTATATCCAGAACTCTAGATAACAACTGATAAGATCAAAATAACATTGTCTTCTTTATTTCAAATCGACTACAAAATACATAAGTCTGAAAGTTGGATACTACAAATTCTATGATCATTCCATGCTCTGAGAGGAGATAGAGACCTCTTTTTTCTAAGGAAACTTTATAACAGATTCCTAACTGATCAACCCACGTCCCAAGGGAATATGTGAATAGGGTTTATTACATTAAATATAGCGCAACCTCCTTCCTGGATTTAAGCTCCACTCGGATCAATTATGAATGTTCCACAAACTGCTCTGTTGAGGAATTGATCAAGTGGTTATAATCTTCTTCAATGTTGCTTTATTTTGACTGGATCTCCATCCTAGCGGCACGTTGATGTTCCTCTGATCCACCAACTTAGTCTTTCTTTTATCTTGGCTAACCCTGCATCATGATGTTAATGTGCACAAAAACATGTGTATCTATTGATGTTGACATAACATAAATTAAACCACATTCTAAGATTGATTTAGATAATTTGCATAGATGGAGCATTTAAAAAAAACATTAGATAACATCCTTAGGTATATGATAAACCAGTTCCATAAATACTTAAAAAGATATTAACCAAGAAATTTTTCTGACCTAAATATCACCCAGACACAAGACCTAATCAGGAATTCTATGACAAAAATCTATCAAAACAGAGCCATTATTTCGGCTCATCATTTCCCCTAACCTAACTTCTTGCTAATCCTTCAGCAACAGGAAAGTTTCTAATTTTGGCATTGATTATGAAATTGTTGAGGGTAACCTGCCCAAAACCTCCTATAGACAAACTCCAATAAAATCCTTTCATCTTTTCCAATCGTGTCCACCTGGAGTGTTCTGCTGCTTCATCATACAGTGGGTCATTATTCCTGCATCCCATTAGTGACCATAGGAGAATTGGTGGTTGGAAGCTAAGGGGCAACCAGTGTCTTCCTTTTGTTCTTCCCAAATGTATATATTTGGTTTCCCTCCTCAGCGTTGCATGATAATTTGATAAGGAGTGTGGCTCAGACTATTTCAACTCATTCGGAAAGCTATTCCAGTCTTGGACTAAATGTCCTATTGCTACCTATCCTTCTCCTATAGCCATCTGCTCATATTCCCTTTATATTTCTTCTCTCAGGGGTAGAATGTCTTTCCCAAAATCTGGTTGATACACAATTTTCTGCCAGTCATAATAAAGTCTTCTTGGATTTCTTGACTCAGCTCTCAATGGAAAGGAGAGATCAAGTTCTTCCTTCTTGTATATCTTAAATTGTTCTTCACTAGTAATTTCATTTTGAACCCATGACATAAGATCTCTCAGCTAGATATCTCCAATCTAAAGCAGAGGGTTCCAATCAGCGTCATCAGGAACGGCATAATTATGTAAATAAAATTCACACAGAAAATTCTTGATGGTTGTAGGAGATGTTTGGTAGACATGATAGAACTCCTCAGGATTATTTAAAGAGGGGCTTAGATCCCTAACAATTCTCATTATTTGAAAAAAAATATGTTGTTCCTTCAAATACAAGGAGTAAACTCAAGGCAGTGCTCTGCATTGTAGTAGCTGCAGTACCATGGTGGCTACCATTTCCACCTTAATTGTATGCTGAGAAATCTCCTCATCTTTGTATTCAATAACCTTTTTTTGTTGGTCAATAAGCCTCTGCATTTCTGCTTTTTCTAATTCTCATTCTCGGTAAAAGGCAAGTGCAACTGCATGATGTTAGGAACCGGAAGGACAACTAAGAGGGGGGGGTGAATCAATTGTCAAATAATTTCAACCCAATTATAACTTAGTCCAACTTAATACTTAATACCTGTAAACCAAAATTAATGTCGGTTAACAGATTAACAGTTAATATCAATGCCGGTGAAACTTAATGCATGAAACAGAAAGAGAAACAACATCCACAACACATAACACAGATATTTTGACGTGGAAACCCTGTAAGGGGAAAAACCATGGTGGCAAACCTTACCCACAATCAGATGATACTACTGTAGATAGTGTGTGTATACAAATGGGGTCTGCACATGCAGAAAGGCCAACCGCCTAGAGCACACTACTCAAATAGGAGTTGCAATGACTACAGTAGGATGGTTAAATCCTAGAATAATGTATTGCTCAAAATAGCATCTACAATGCAAGATTCGGTACTGATTAAGCTCTGATAAACACCTTCAAAACTTCCTTGAACCTTCTCTATGGTCTACTCATATGATCTTCAATATTCACACATACCATGTTACAATACCATACCATAACCATATATTTATCTCATAAATGAGATCTTACATATATACAAAACCTAAGACCAAATGTGTAGGTTGGCTCACTAATAATATTACAATTAATTCAATTAAAAATAAGTCTTGATGCGATACAACATGTCAGCTCAATACATTTACAATAATATCCAATCAATAAATCATCTTAATAACGTGTCGTGCTGATCTGGAATAGATAATGCATACCAGTCCATAACCTAGACCAATCTGTCGGTAACAGTAGATATGTCAGCTTGATTAGACCAATAACCAAAACACCAAAACCAAGTATCCAAACTATGTCTTTGACATAATCAAGTGATCTTCAGATGATAACAAGTCATCATCTATGGTGGTGAACCATATAACCTATCGGTGAGCATATACCGATTACTGTGCATAAATCACTAACCTTGTCGACGAACACACTATGTCGGTTCAACAATAAACCAATATAACATAGTGCCAAATCAACAATGTAGATCTCTAGAAGGATAAGTGTTGACATCATTGACAAAACCAATGCAACACATCCATAATACCAACAATCTCCCCCTTTGGCATTGATGGCAACACTAGATGGAAAAACATCTAAGTGCCAAAACTGAATGCCAAAAACCAAAAACCAACAATCTCTAGAATAGATCGATACCAGAAATCAAAACCAAAATTCAAAGAGTATATATCTCTCCCCCAATGAATAATCTCTCCCTAAATGAATAATGCTTTCCCCCAAAGAATAATGTTTTTCCATATATTTCTCTCCCCCTTTGACATCAAATGCCAAAGCAATTAAGAATAAATACCAGAATATACAACCAACTACTCCCCCTGAGAAGTAGCTTTCTTCCATCAAAGTTGTGAAAAGATTTCTTTGTTATTTTTTGTCTGTTTGATGTCAATCTTCAATCATCTAAGTCTCTGTCGGTGAGGGTATTACCTCAAGCTACTCTTTGAGATATTCAAAGGTTTCCTTAGGCAAAGGCTTTGTAAAGATATCTGCAATCTACTCTTTAGTATTCACATAAACCAATCTTACTTCTTTTGCTTCAACATTCTCTTTCAGAAAATTATATTTGATAGAAACATGCTTAGTCTTATAGTGAAATACCGAATTCTTTGATATATCAATTGTTGTTGAATTATCACAATAAATGATTATTAGATCTTTGCATTTTACCTTTATGTCCTTCAACATTTGCTTAATCCATAATACCTGAGTACAATTAGTTGCTACTGCAACATATTTTGATTTCATTGTTGATAATAATGTACAACTCTACTTCTTGCTTATCCATGATATCAATCTACTACCAAGAAAGAATGCACCACCAGTGGTATTCTTTTTGTCATCTACATCTCCTACCCAATTTGCATCGATGTATGCACATAAATCAAAATTTTCATCTTTAGGATACCATAAACCAAGATTTGTTGTGCCCTTGTAGATACCAGAAAATCCTTTTTACTGTCGATTCATGATTTTCTTTAAGATTACTCTGAAACCTTGAAACAATACATAATGCATTCATTATACCAGGTCTTGTTTGTGTCAAATATAGTAAACCTCCAATCATAGATTTGTATCTTGTCGGACTAACAGGAATTGAATCATCCTTCAATGTCAATTTATCAGTTGTAGTCATAGGAGTACTTACCGGTTTAGAGTTTTCCATACCAAATTTCTTCAGTAGTTCCTTCAAGTATTTTGTTTGACATATGAATATACATTTATCAGTTTGTTAAATCTGCAATGCTAAGAATAATTTCATCTCCCCAATCATAGGCATTTCAAATTATTCCTACATCTTGTTAGCAAAGTCCTTACATAATCCATCTTCCCCTCCAAAAATGATATCATCAACAAAAACTAAAATAACCAAGATGTCATCATTAGTCACTTTGAAATATAAGTTTTTTTCAGCATTACCTTTAGTGTAACCGAGCTTCAAAAGATATTTGTCCAATCTAGCATACCAAGCTCTAGGAGCTTGCTTCAATCCATACAAAGCTTTCCTTAATCTGCAAACCATATCTTTATCATTTGTCAATGAAAATCTATCAGGTTGTTCAATGTAAACTTCCTCTTCATGATCACCATTCAGAAATGCACATTTTACATCCATCTGATATACTTTATAGTTCTTATGAGCTGCAAATGCAAGAAATAATCTAACTACCTCAATTCTAGCTACCGGTGCAGAGGTTTCATTATAATCAATTCCCTCCTTATGTGAATAACCTTTACAAACTAATCTTGCTTTGTTCCTGATTACCGTACCATCTTCATTAAGTTTATTTCTAAATACCCATTTAGTTGTTAGGACCTGGAGGCAACAGAGAGGGAGGGGTGAATCAGTTGTCTAATAATTTCAACCCAAATATAACTTAATCAAACTTGATACTTAATGTCGGTAAACCAAACTTAATGCCAATTAACAGATTAACAGTTAATATCAATACCAGTAAAACTTAATGCATGAAACAGAAAGAGAAACAACATCCACAACACATAACAAAGATATTTGTACGTGGAAACCCTGTAAGGGGAAAAACCACAGTGGGAAACCTTACCCACAATCAGATGATACTACTGCAGATAGTATGTGTATACAAATGGGATTTGCACATGCAAAAAGGCCAACTGCCTAGAGCTCACTACTCAATCACAAAATAGGAGTCACACCGACTACAATTGGATGACTAAGTCCAATGATAATGTACTACTCAAAGTAGCATCTCCAATATGGATTCAGTACCGGTTAAGCTCTGATTATCTCCTTCTCTATGGTCTTCTCATATGATCTTCAATAGTCACACATACCATGTTATAATACCATAACCATATACCTTCTACTTATTCTCTCTTACTTCTTCCTTACATTATCTCATAAATGAGATCTTACATATATACCAAAACCTAAGACCAAATGTGTAGGTCAGCTCACTAACAATATTACAATAAAATCAATTACAACAAGTCAAGATGTGATGCGTCATATCGGCTCAACAACAATACCAATTGATTAAACCATCTCCATAATGTGTCGTGCTGATCTAAAATAGATAACGTGTGTCGGTCCATAACCTAGACCAATTTGTCGGTAACAACAAATATGTCAACCCGATTAGACCAATAACCAAATCACCAAAACCAAGTGTCCAAACCATGTCTTCAACATAACCAAGTGATCTCCAGATGATAACAAGTCATCCTCAGTGTCGGTGAACAATATAACCTGCCGGTGAACCAAATACCAGTGAACATAACCAAAGATCTCGAGAAGGATAAGTGTTGACATCAATGACAAAACTAATGCAACATATCCATAATACCAACAATCTCCCCCTTTGGCATTGATGGCAACACAAGATGGAAAAACCATCTAAGTGCCAAAACAGAAATGCCAAAAACCAAAAACAAACAATCTCCATAATATATCAATACCAGAAATCAAAATACAAATGCAGAGAGTATGTATCTCTCCTCAAAGGATAATGTTTGTTTTTCCATAGATATCTCTCCCCCTTTGACATCAAATTCCAAAGAAATACAAATACCATATACAACCAGTTCATAGAACCAATTACAAATACCAACTACTCCCCCTGAGAAGTAGCTCTCCTCCATCAAAGCCGGAAAAAAGGTTTCTCTATAATTTTGTCAATTTGATGCAAAGTATCAACTATCTAAGTCTCTACTGGTGAGGGTATAACCCCAAGCTACTCTCTGAGATATTCAAAAGTTTCCTTAGGCAAAGGCTTAGTAAAGATGTCTGCAATTTGCTCTTTAGTATTCACATAAACCTATCTCACTTCTTTTTCTTCAACATTCTCTTTCATAAAATTGTATTTGATAGAAACATGTTTAGTTTTAGAGTGAAATACCATATTCTTAGATATATCAATTGCTATTGAATTAACACAATAGATGATTATAGGTTCTTTGCATTTTAACTATATGTCCTTCAACATTTGCTTAATCCATAATACTTAAGTACAATTAGTTGTTGCTACAACATATTCTGATTATGTTGTTGATAATGATGTACAACTTTGTTTCTTGCTCAACCATGAAATCAATTTGCTACCAAGAAAGAATACCAAATCAATTAAGAATAAATACCAGAACATACAACCAACTACTCCCTCTAAGAAGTAGCTTTCCTCCATCAAAGTCGTAAAAATATTTCTTTGTTATTTTTTGTCGGTTTGATGCCGGTCTTCAATCATCTAAGTCTCTGCCAGTGAGGGTATTACCCCAAGCTTCTCTTTGAGATATTCAAAGTTTTCCTTAGGAAAAGGCTTTGTAAAGATATCTGCAATCTACTCTTTAGTATTCACATAAACCAATCTTACTTCTTTTGCTTCAACATTCTCTTTCAGAAAATTATATTTGATAGAAACATGCTTAGTCTTATAGTGAAATACCAAATTCTTTGATATATCAATTGTTGTTGAATTATCACAATAAATGATTATCAGTTCTTTGCATTTTACCTTTATGTCCTTCAACATTTGCTTAATCCATAATACCTGAGTACAATTAGTTGCTACTACAACATATTCCTGATTCTGTTGTTGATAATGATGTACAACTCTGCTTCTTGCTTATCCATGAAATCAATCTGCTACCAAGAAAGAATGCACTGCCAGTGGTACTCTTTATGTCATCTACATCTCCTGCCCAATTAGCATCGGTGTATGCACATAAATCAAAATTGTCATCTTTAGGATACCATAAAACAAGATTTGTTGTGCCTTGTAGATATCAGAAAATCCTTTTCACTGTCGATTCATAATTTTCTCTAGGATTACTTTGAAATCTTGAAACAATACACACTGCATTCATTATATCAGGTCTTGTTTGTTTCAAATATACTAAACCTCCAATCATAGATTTGTATCTTGTCAGATTAACAGGAGTTGAATCATCCTTCAATGATAGTTTATTAGTTGTAGCCATAGGAGTACTTACTGGTTTAGAGTTTTCCATACCAAATTTCTTCAGTAATTCCTTCAAATACTTTGATTGACATAAGAATATACCTTTATCAGTCTATGAAATCTGCAATCCTAAAAAGAATTTTATCTCCCCAATCATACACATTTCAAATTCTTCTTGCATCTTACTAGAAAAGTCTTTACACAATCCATCTTCTCCTCCAAAAATGATGTCATCAAAAAAAACTTCAATAACCAAAATGTCTTCATTAGTCACTTTGAAATATAAGTTGATGTTAGCATTACCTTTAGTGTAACCAAGCTTCAAAAGATATTTTGTCCAATCTAGCATACCAAGCTCTAGGAGCTTGCTTCAATCCATATAAAGCTTTCCTTAATCTGCAAACCATATTTTTATCATTTGTCAATGAAAATCCATCAAGTTGTTCAATGTAAACTTCTTCTTCAAGATCACCATTCAAAAATGAAAATTTAGCATCCATTTGATATACTTTATAGTTCTTGTGTGCTGCAAATGCAAGAAATAATCTGACTGCCTCAATTCTAGCTACCGGTGCAAAGGTTTCATTGTAATCAATTCCCTCTTTCTGTGAATTGCCTTTACACACTAATCTTGCTTTGTTTCTGATTACCTTACCATCTTCATTAAGTTTATTTCTGAATACCCATTTAGTTCCAATTACATTTTTATTTTTAGGTCGGGGAACTAATGTCCATGTATTGTTCTTTTCAATTTGTTCCAATTTATCTTCCATAGATTTAATCCAATGTTTATATTCACATGCCTCAATGACAGATTCTGGTTCAATTTGAGAAATTAAACATACCTCTTGATTTTCCAGTCTTCCTCTTGTCATAATTCCTTTATACTTATTCCCAATTATCTGACTTTCGAAGTGATTCAGTCTTACATACATGGGTGTGTTCACTTGCTATTGTTCTTCAGTCACTATGTAATTTTCTGATGATGCCGGTGTGACTAGATCAATATTCTATATCGGTGCACTCTGTGTAGGTTCATTTGTGATTATCTCAACTGTCGGTTCAAAGTCCATAGACCTTGAATTTCTTCTAAAGTGTTCATCTATCTTCACATTTGCACTCCCAATGATTTTCTACAATATTTTATTAAAACATCTATATGCTTTGCTCTTAGATGAATAACCAAGAAATATTCCTTCATCACTTCTAGGATCAAATATACCAATATACTAATCTCTCCTAATGTAACATTAGCTTCCAAATATTCTGAAGTACTTAAGAGTAGGAATATTACCAAACCATAATTCATAGGGTGTCTTACCGATTTCACCTTTGATGTGAACTCTGTTGAAAGTGTAAACCGTTGTATTCACTGCTGCTCTCCAATATACATGAGGTAGATTTGCTTCTGATATCATGCTTCTAGTTGCATCCAGAATAGTTATGTTCTTTCTTTCCACAACTCCATTTTGTTGAGGTGTCCAGGGTGCTAATAGTTGTCTTCTAATTCCATTCAGTTCAAAAAATGTATTGAACTCCTTAAATGTAAATTCACCTCCTTGATCTAATCTTAAACTTTTGATTTTCTTACCGGTTTCATTCTCTACAAGTGCCTTGAATAATTTGAATTTCCCAAAAGCTTCTGACTTCTCTCGGAGAAAAGTAGCCCAACACATTCTAGAATAATCATCAATGATTAGAATAAAGTATCTATCTCCCCATAGACTTCTTGTTCTTGCGGGACCACAAAGTCAGTATGAATTAAATCAACAACATCATTGGTTTTCTTAGAAATACTCTTGAAAGTTGTTCTAACTTGCTTTCCCATTTGACATTCCTTACATACTGAATTATGAGGTTTTACAATCTTAGGTAAATCCCTTACTGCCTTAGATGAACTAATCTTTACAATACAATCAAAATTTACATGACAGAGTCTTTTATGCCATAACCAACTTTCATCAATATGTGCAATCAAGCATGTCTTTTCATTGTTATTCAAATGAAAGATATTACCTCTAGTCTGGTTACCGGTTGCAATTTCTAAACCAGTTCTATTCATGATTTTGCATTTACCATTCTTGAATTGTAACTAAAATCCTTTTTCAACTAATTGACCAACACTCAAAAGATTATGCTTCAAACATTCAACATAATAAACGTTGCCAGTATTATGCTTACCATCAAAATATATAGTGCCTTTTCCTCTAATCAAACAAGCTTTGTCATCTCCAAATCTTACTAGACGTCCATTGTATTCCTGAAAAGATAAGAATTTACTTTTATCAACAGTCATATGATGTGAACATACGGAATCTACAATCCATTCATCCTTTTCTTCAATTTTAGCTTCCAGGGCCTGCTCTACCAGTGGAAAAGTAGGTGTCGGTTGATCTTCTGTTATTGCAACAAAATCTCATCCATTATCTTTTGGTTCTTCATCAGAATCATCAGTAACTCCTTCATCGGCATAGTAACATGATTTGTCTCTATTCTTCTTAAATATGTATCTCTGATATTCAGGGTTAAACTTATATGTTCTTGTAGCTTCTTCTCTCAATCTTGCATGTCTGCCAGGACATCTAGATGCCATATGACCAATTTTATTGCATTTAAAATATTTAAAGGGTGATTTACCTTCATACTTACTTCCAATAGGACCTTTAGGCATTTTCCTTGCAAATAGTGCTTCAAGTTCTTCCAGTTCTTCATTTGCCCTCTTGATGTCTTCAAGTGCTCTTGCATAAAGTGCATTCCAATCAGATTTATTAGCTGATGATGATGATGATGATGCAGATGATGATTCTTTGAAGGCTAAATCTATCTTAATTGTAGCAATAGGACCAAATTCCTCAAGCTCAAATGCTGAAAGTTTTCCAACCAAGGTATCTCTAGATACTGATGTATTAGGTATAGTCTTTAACTCATTAATAGAAGTTACTTTCATTTGTATGCTAGTGGAAATACTCTTAAAAATTTAGAAACAATTTCATCTTCACTTAAGGAACCTCCACAGCATTGTATTCCCAAAACAATTTCATTAACCCTTTCCATAAAAGCAAAAATTCTTTCATCTTCTTCCATTTTCAAATTTTCATACTTGACCCAGAAGCATTCCAGTTTTGCAATTTTGACAGTGGAATCTCCTTCATTCAATGTTTCCAATTTATCCCAAATAGCTTTATCAGTAGATCGGTCTGATAATCCCATGATTTTTTGATCTGACAAGGTGCTCAAGAGTGCCTCTCTTGCTTTGCAATCATTCTCTTGATCCTTACCCAATGTAGGTGGATTAGGTTGATTTAGTGTAGGAGCAACATAGCCATTATGTGTAACATCCCATATGTCTTTTCCAATGCAATTCAAATCTGTCTCCATTCTGATCTTTCATATACCATAGTTAGTTCGATCAAGTTTCAGACTATCCTTCCTGAAATAGTTAGTTGCCATAGAATCTCTTCAAGTTGTTAAACTTCTACAAAAAGAGGACTTGGCTTTGATACCAATTGTTAGGACCCGGAGGCAACTAAGAGGGGGGAGTGAATCAGTTGTCTAATAATTTCAACCCAAATATAACTTAATCAAACTTGATACTTAATACTGGTAAACCAAACTTAATGTCGGTTAACAGATTAACAGTTAATATCAATACCAGTAAAACTTAATGCATGAAACAGAAAGAGAAACAACATCCACAACACATAACATAGATATTTGTACGTGGAAACCCTGTAAGAGGAAAAACCATGGTGGGAAACCTTACCCACAATCAGATGATACTACTACATATAGTATGTGTATACAAATGGGGTCTGCACATGCAGAAAGGCCAACCGCCTAGAGCTCACTGCTCAATCACAAAATAGGAGTCACACTGACTACAATTGGATGATTAAATCCAATGATAATGTAATGCTCAAAGTAGCATCTCCAATGTTGGATTCAGTACCGGTTAAGGTCTAATTATCTCCTTCTCTATGATATGCTCATATGATCTTCAATATTCGCACATACCATGTTATAATACCATAACCATATACCTTCTACTTATTCTCTCTTACTTCTTCCTTACATTATCTCACAAATGAGATCTTACATATATACCAAAACCTAAGACCAAATGTGTAGGTCAGCTCACTAGAATATTACAATTAAATCAATTACAACAAGTAAGTCAAGATGCAATGCATCATATTGGCTCAACAACAATACCAATTGATTAAGCCATCTCCATAATGTGTCATGTTGATCTAGAATAGATAACGTGTGCTGGTCCATAACCTAGACCAATTTGCTGATAACAACAAAAATGTCAACCAGATTAGACCAATAACCAAATCACCAAAACCAAGTGTCCAAACCATTTCTTCGACATAACCAAGTGATCTCCAGATGATAAAAAGTCATCCTCAGTGCCGGTGAACAATTTAACCTGCTGGTGAACCAAACACCGGTGACTATGCATAAGTCACTAAACTTGTCGGTGAACATAACCAAAGATCTCCAGAAGGATAAGTGTTGATAAGTGTTGATAAGTGTTGACATGAATGACAAAACCAATGCAACATATCCATAATACCAACATTAGTTCTAATTACATTTTTGTCTTTAGGTTGGGGAACTAATGTCCATGTATTGTTCTTTTCAATTTATTCTAATTCATCTTCCATTGCTTTTATCCAATGTTTATCTTGGCATGCTTCAATAACAGATGCTAATTCAATTTGAGAAATTAAGCATACCTCTTCATTTGCCAGTCCTCCTTTTGTCATAACACCTTGATACTTATTCCCAATTATCTGGTTTTCTGAGTGATTCAGTCTTACATACCTGGGTTTATTCACATGTTGTTGTTCTTCAATCACTATGGAATTCTCCGATGATATCGGTGTGACTGGATTCACATTCTGTACCGGTGCACTCTGTATTGGTTCATTTATGATCATCTCAACTGTCGGTTCAGAATCTACAGACCTTGAATTTCCTCTAAAGTGTTCATCTATCTTCACATTACCACTTTCAATGATCTTCTGCAATCTTTTATAAAAAAATCTACATGCCTTGCTCTTAGATGAATAACCAAGAAATATTCCTTCATCACTTCTAGGATCAAATTTACCAACATACTCATCTCTCCTAATATAGCATTTGCTTCCAAATATTCTAAAGTATTTAAGAATAGGAGTATTACCAAACCATAATTCATAAGGGGTCTTACTGGTTTCCCCTTTGATGTGAACTCTGTTGAAAGTGTAAACCATTGTATTTACTGCTTCTCTCCACTACACATGAGGTAGATTTGCTTCCAATATCATGCTTCTAGCTGCTTCCAGAATAGTTTTATTCTTCCTTTCCACAATTCCATTCTGTTGAGGTGTCTAGGGTATTGATAGTTGTCTTTTGATTCCATTCACTTCACAGAATGTATTAACATCCCTAGATGTAAATTCTCCTCCTTGATCAGATATTAAACATTTGATTTTCTTACCAGTTTCATTCTCTACCATCGCCTTGAATAACTCAAATTTTCTAAAAGCCTCTGATTTCTCCCTGAGAAAAGTAACCCAACACATTCTAGAGTAATCATCAATAATTAGCATAAAATATCTATATCCCTGTAGACTTCTTGTTCTTGCCGAACCACACAAGTCAGTATGAATTAAATCAAGAACATTATTTGATTTCTCATAAATACTCTTAAAAGTTGTTCTAACTTGCTTTCCTATTTGACATTCCTTACATACCGGATTATGAGGTTTCACAATCTTAGGTAAATCCCTTACTGCCTTAGTTGAACTTATCTTTACAATGCAATCAAAATTTACATGACAGAGTCTCTTATGCCATAACCAACTTTCATCAATATGTGCAATTAAACATGTCTTATCACTATTGTTCAAATGAAATATATTACCTTTAGTCTGATTACCGGTTGTAATCTCCAATCTAGTTTTGTTTCTGATTTTGCATTTTACATTCTTGAATTGTAACTGAAATCCCTTTTCAACTAATTGACCAACACTCAAAAGATTATGTTTCAAACCTTCAACATAATAGACATTGTCAGTATTGTGCTTACCATCCAAAGATATAGTGCCTTTTCCTTTGATTAAACAAGATTTATCATCCCCAAATCTTACTAGACCTCCATTATATTCCTGAAAAGATAAGAATTTACTTTTATCACTAGTCATATGTGAACATCCACTGTCAATGATCCATTCATCTTTTTCCTCAATTTGAGCTGCTAGGGCCTTCTCTACCGGTGGAACAGTAGGTGTCGGTTGATCTTCTTTTATTGCAACAAATGCCCATCCATTGTCTATCGGTTCTTCATCAGAATCATCTGTAACTCCTTCATCAGCATAGTAACATGATTTCTCTTTGTTCTTCTTAAATTTGTATCTATGATATTCAGGGTTAGGCTTATATGTTCTTTTAGCTTCCTCTCAATATTGCATGTCTATCAAGACATCTTAATGCTATGTGACCAACTCTATTGCAATTAAAACATTTAAACAGTGCTTTACCTTCATACATACTTCCAACTGGACCTTTAGGCATCTTCCTTGCAAATAGTGCTTCAAGTTATTCTAGTTCTTCATTTTCCCTCCTGATATCTTCAAGTTCTTTTGCATAAAGTGCTTTCCAATCAGATTTGTCAGATGATGATGATGTTGCAGATGATGATGCTCTGAAGGCTAAATATGTCTTAATTGTAGCAATAGGACCAAATTTCTCAAGCTCAAATGTTGAAAGTTTTCCAACCAAGGTATCTCTAGATACTGATGTATAAGGCATTGTTCTCAGTTCATTAATAGCAGTTACTTTCATTTTGTAATCCTGTGGCAAAGCTATTAAAACTTTAGAAACAATTTGATCTTCACTTAAGGATCCTCCACAACATTGTATTCCTAAAACATTTTCATTAACTCTTTCCATAAAAGCATAAATTCTTTCATCTTCTTCCATTTTCAAATTTTCATACCTAGCCCAGTAACATTCCAGTTTTGCAATTTTGACAATGGAATCTCCTTCATTAAATGTTTCCAATTTATCCCAGATAGCTTTAGTAGTAGATCAATTTGATAATCCCATAATTTGTTGATATGATAATGTGCTCAGAAGTGCTTCTCTTGCTTTGCAATCATTCTCTTGATCCTTACCCAATGTTGGTGGATTAGGTTGATTTGGAGCAGGACCAACATATACATTCTTTGTAACTTCCCATATATCTCTTCCAATGCATATCAGATGTGTCTCCATTCTGATCTTCCATATACCATAGTTAGTTCCATCAAGTTTAGGATTATCCTTCCTGAAAATGTCCGTTGCCATAGGATATCCTCAAGCTGTTAGACTTCTGCAAAAAGAGGACTTAGTTTTGATACCAATTGTTAGGAACCAGAAGGACAACTAAGAGGGGGGGAGGCGGGGGTGAATCAACTCTCAAATAATTTCAACCCAATTATAACTTAATCCAACTGAACACTTAATACCGGTAAACCAAAATTAATGTCAGTTATCAATACCGGTGAAACTTAATGCATGAAACAGAAAGAGAAACAACATCCACAACACATAACACAAATATTTTGACGTGGAAACCCTATAAGGGGAAAAAATATGGTGGGAAACCTTACCCACAATCAGATGATACTACTACAGATAGTATGTGCATACACATGGGGTCTGCACATGCAGAAAGGCCAACCGCCTAGAGCACACTGCTCAAATGGGAGTCGCAATGACTACAATAGGATGGTTAAATCCTAGAATAATGTACTACTCAAAATAGAATCTCCAATGTTGGATTCAGTATCGATTAAGCTCTGATAAACACCTTCAAACCTTCCTTGAACCTTCTCTATGGTCTGCTCATATGATCTTCAATATTCGCACATACCATGTTACAATACCATACCATAACCATATATTTATCTCATAAATAAGATCTTACATATATACAAAACCTAAGACCAAATGTGTAGGTCGGCTCACTATGAATATTACAATTAAATCAATTACAAATAAGTCTTGATGTGATACAACATGTCGGTTCAATACATTTACAACAATATTCAATCAATAAATCATCTCCATAATGTGTCGTGCTGAACTGGAATAGATAACGCATACTAGGACCAATCTGTCGGTAACAACAAATATGTCAACCCGATTAGACCAATAACCAAAACACTAAAATCAAGTATCCAAACCATGTCTTCGACATAATAAAGTGATCTCCAGATGATAACAAGTCATCATCTATGTCGGTGAACCATATAACCTGTCTATGAGCATATACCAGTGACTATGCATAAGTCACTGACCTTGAACACAATGTGTCAGTTCAACAGTAAACCAATATAACCATAGTGCCAAATCAACAATGTAGATATCCAGAAGGATAAGTGTTGACATCAATGACAAAACCAATGCAACACATCCATAATACCAACACATGACTAGTAAGAGAAGATGGTGGTCTATGAATAGGTGCTTTAGGGTTCGACTTTCCAATTGATCCATCCCCAAATGGTAGGTCATACATTCTTTAGTGACTGAACTTGTTGAGGGCATAGATAACAACTAATGTTTCCTTTTATGTAATAGTATAGTTTAGCTCAGGTCTCTGCAAATTTTTGTTGATATAATAAATTGCATTCTCTAAAAGTCCTTGTTTCTTCCCCAAGACTGCTCCAATTGCAAAATATTATGTATCTGTGTGAATGTGAAAAGGAAGAGACCAATCAGGTCTTTTGAGTACAGGAGCTTGGGTTAAGGCTCCCTTAAGTTTAGAAAATGTCTCTTCACATGTTGGCGTCCATTCAAAATCAGAATTCTGTGTCAAGAGAAAATATAGAGGTCATGCCATCTTACTGAAGTCTTTTATAAATCTCCTATAATACCCTACATGGCCTAAAAATATTCTTACATCCTTTTGTTTTGCAGGAGTAGGAAGGTTAAGTATTACCTCAATTTTGGTTGGATCAACTTGAATGTCTGACTGAGATATACAATGCCCCAACACTATCTCATCTTGCATCATCATGAAATATTTTTCACTATTTAGGGACAAATTATGATCCTCACACCATTGCAACACTTTGGCAATATTTTGCAATACTTCCTCAAAGGTGGCCCCATAAGAAGTGAAATCATCCATGTAGATTTTCATACAATCATGGGTAATATCTGAAAACATACTGAGGAAAACCCTTCGAAAGGTTGTTGGAGCATTGCACAGACCAAATGGGAGAACTGAATAGGCATACATCCCCCAAGGGCAAGTGAAGGTTGTCTTCTCTTGGTCTTCTAGAGCTATTTTGATTTGATTGTAACCACTAAACCCATCCAAAAATGAAAAGTATTGTTTTTCTGCTAAAAAATCCAATACTTGATCGATGAATGGAAGTGGGAGATGATCTTTCTTAGTAGCAGTGTTGAGCTCCCTATAGTCCACACAAACTCTCCATTTACCTCCTTTCTTAGGGACTATAACCAGAGGAGATACCCTTTGACTATCTAAAATAGGGTAAATGAACCCTACATTAGGTAACTTTTGTAATTCCTCTTTGACTATTTCCCTTAATGCAAGATTAATCCTACGTTGAGGTTGTCTAACTGGTTTACACTCTTCTCTTATATAAATCCTATGAGTATACAATGTAGGATCTAATCCCTTCATGTCATGATAATCCCATGCAAAGGTTCACTTATGGATCTTGAGTGGTTCTATTAAGGACAATCTTTGGTCTATTGTAAGTCGACTATTGATATTCAGGTCCCTTCCTGTAGCAACCTCTACTTGAGTGATTGACTCAATATTAGATATTTTAGATAAACAAGAGTTTTGGATTTCCTGCGGCAGCAAGGTATGAAATATATCTGTAGCTATAAGAGAATCCAAATAACTTGCAGATGGAAGGAGTGTATGCAAAAGACATGTTCGCATACCAGGCAATTGTTGAGCTGCTCCATAATCATTTCCTATGATGTTAGAGAGTACTTTATCATCTTCTTGTAGCTCTATGAATGGCTCCCTAGTCAACATCATAAGTTGTTGAACATAATTAAATTCCTCTGCTTCTTCTCCTATATATGGCCATACTATTTTCTCTTGATCAAGTTGTGGTTGTGCAGGAGAATAAAGTGCAAGAGTTTTAGTTGTGATACCATCTAAAATGGTCATGTCCCCTGATCTACAACCTATGTATGCATCAATTGTAGCAAGCCAAGGTCTTCCCAAAATGATTGGATATCCCCCCCATGTTGATTTAGGAGAGAGTATCACAAAATCATCTAGATATTCCCAAGAATCTAGTGTGACAAAAATATCCTCAACCATCGTTCGGATAGTGGAGCTATCTACAAGCTGCAGGACTATTGGGGTAGGCCTAAGACTAGTAATACTGAGTTGATGCATGACATCCTTGATTATCACATTTATGGATGCTCCCAAATCTATCAAGGCATTTTTAATTTGAGTTCCACTGATAACTACCTTCACAATAGGACTACCTGGGTCAGAATATTTAGGGACAACAACTTTACCTAACATAATATCAGCCAGTTGCCCTACTACATGGACTGTTTGTGGATCCTTTTTCTTCCATCCAGGTTTTTTTAAACATGCCTCCTTAATAGCTTTTCCATATATTGGAATATCCTTAATATCTTGGAACAGTGGAATCTTTACACATATATGTTTTAATTGATCAATAAGATCAAAAGCTATGTCATCTTGTTGCCTAGTTACTTCTACTTGAAATCTTTCAGGAAATGGAGGTGTTTTAATAGGTGTGCCTAAAGTCTCAGATTGAGGTTCCTGCTTAGGGCTTGTAGGTGGGTCAAGTCCAGTATCTTGAGTAATCTCCTCAAATGGTAATTCTATTATAAATGGAGGAGATGGGGCAGGAAAAGTTGTTCCTGGCCGTAAGTGAATATCACTTATATTAAGAGAATATGCAGGATATTGATTAGGATCAGATGATTAAACTTGTTGTTGTTGCTGAGGTTTTTTATTGGGATTTGGCACAGGTTGTGTTGAAAGTTGAGTTGGCATGGGTGGAGTAGCATTAGGAGCTGGTGGCATTAAAGCTGGCTACTGGGATTGTTGTGGTGGCTGCAAGAAACTTGATGCTTGGTTTGACCATTGCTGACCTCCCCTCCATTGTGATGACTATTGCCAGTTACCCTGAGGTGGTGACCAATTCCCTTATGGTTGTTACCACTAAGAGGAAGGGCTATGATAATTGGGCCAAGTTTTTTGAGAGTTATTCCAAGAATGAGGAGTATAATTCCCAAAATTTTGGGAATATGGAAGTTGCCACTGGTTATTTTGTGCATTAAAGTTCATATAAGGACCATAATAAGACAATGGATCTTGTGGCATACCTTTTCTTGAAGGTGAAGGCCTTTGTTGTGCAACATAAAAGAGTTGTTCATCATAGACTGGCTTAAAATCTGGAGTAGCTTGTTGGCTATCAATTTTAGCAAGGAGCTTACTCTTGCAATCCTTTTTCTTTTGCCTACAATGGGGACAAAACTCTACGAGCATCACCTCCGCTTCTTCATGCTTCTTCCTTGATTGAAGCATATCCAACTGGGTAGCCATATTGTTAATAATATCCTCTTTAAATTCTTTTAGCAGATGAGTTATCTCCATCCTTGAAACTGTTGTAGATGTTTTTGTTGCTGAAGATCTAGGCCTATAGTGTCTTCCTTTCTTGGCAAATGCTCTGGAATATTTTTGATAGATCTTCCTAATGTCGTCCCATTGAACTTGAGTAATGTCTCCTCCTCCCATGAGGTCTAATGAGTCTATACAGTCCTCATTTATTCCCCTTAGAAAAATCAATTTCAAAGATTTGTCAGTCAATGTGTTATGCTTGGATTTTTTCATACTGAACAGAAACCTCTCCAAATAATCCTCTAGAATCTCATCTTCTTTTTGTCTCATCCGGAAGATATCATCACCATGTCGATTCATTCCTCTGCAATAATCTTTATATTTCTCCAAGAATTTTTCCTTCATTTCATCCCAGGTAGTGATTACATCTCTACCTAAACTCATAAACTAGCTCAAAGCAGCTTCTTTCAGAGTAACAGGAAATAAATTGAGTTTATGGGCATCAATGGTATAGTCATAACTTTGACAGAGGATTTGAAATTCAAACAAAAAGGTATCTGGATCTTCTGTAACCAAGCCATAAAACTTTGGAAGAGTGAAGGTTGGTATATTCTTCAATTTTGCATTATCATGCTGATCAGAAATAGGAAACTCAAATGTTGTGTGGGTTCACAGGCGGGGTGGAGGATTTGCTACCATTAATCCTTGATAAAGAACTAAAGGTAAAATATTTTTCTCAGGGGGTTCGTTTAAGAAGTCGAGGTATCCTTCCAATAGACCAAAAACACCTAGGCTTCTAGCTTGCACAAAAGTTTCGGCAAAAGGATTTGTTTTTCGGGCTTGATCTACTCTTATTTCATGAGTGGAATGTGAGGGAAGAAATCTCCCTAATGCATCTCTTCTTCTTCTATGCATACTGATTTTATGAAGGAATTCTAAGAGATAATTCTTAAAGCAAACTAAAAACTTAAAAGTAATTGTTACAATAGGTTCTTAGATTGGTACCAACCCCCGGCAAGGGCGCCAAAAATGTTGCAATGGTATGAGGATCATAATTTGTTCCTAAATGGTGAAAAATGTTTCATGATGATGCAAGAAGAGATAGAGTTGGGGCATTGTATACCTTAGTCAGGCATTCAAGTTGATCCAGCCAAAATTTAGGTAATACTTAACCTTTCTACTCCTACAAAACAAATGGATGTAAGAATCTTTTTAGGCCATGCAAGGTATTATAGGAGATTTATAAAAGACTTCAGTAAGATGGTAGGACCTCTATTTTTTCTCTTGACACAAAATGTTGAGTTTGAATGGATGCCAACATGTGAAGAGGCATTTTATAAACTTAAGGGAGCCTTAACACAAGCTCTTGTACTCAAAGGACCTGATTGGTCTCTTCCTTTTCACATTCACTCAGATGCATCAGATTTTGCAATTGAAGCAATCTTGGGGCAGAAACAAGGAGTTTTAGAGAATGCAATTTATTATATCAACAAAAATTTGCAAGGACCTGCGCTAAACTATAGTGTTATAGAAAAGGAAATGTTAGTTGTTATCTATGCCCTCAACAAGTTTAGACACTATATCACTAGCTATCAAACCTTTGTGCATACTGATCATGCAGCCATCAAGTACCTTATGAATAAAAATTCCATTTCAAGTAGGTTGGCACAATGGTTATTGCTAATGCAGGAATTTGACATCACTATTATTGACAAGCCAAGAAAGGCAAATGTAGTGGCAAAATTTCTATCCAGACTTCAAAAGCAAGTGGTCCTAAAGCCATTGATGACTCCTTTCCAAATGAGCATTAATTTTCAATTAACGTGAACATTCCATGGTATGCTGACATAGCTAACTACTTAGCTGCTAACAAAATCCATTCTTATTTATTACCCAGAGAAAGAAGGTTACTTGTAGAAAAGAGTTTCAATTTTTCATGGATAGCAGATTGCTTGTTCTATACAGGGCCAGATCAAGTTATGAGATGATGTATTTGAGAAGATGAAACTTATGATATCCTTCATGCCTTCCATGATGAGCCTTGTGGAGGTCACTTTGCTGCCAAGAGAATAGCACTAAAGGAACTGAATACAAGATATTATTGGCCAACTTTGCACAAAGATGCAGTCAAGTATACCGTGAAGTGTGATAGATGTCAACGTATGGGCAGACCAACTCGGTCTGATCAGATGCCTTTGTATACACAAATGGTTGTTACATCATTTGACAAATGGGGGTTAGATTTTGTTGGGCTAATTGATCCACCCTCAAATGATAGGTTATACATTCTTGTGTGTATTAACTATGTTACAAAATAGGTTGAGGTCAAAGCATTCAAACATGCCAGGGATAACAAGGTAGCATAATTTTTGTATGAGGAGATCTTTACACGATATGGAGTTCCCAAAGAGATTGTAACTGATCAAGGGGCACAATTTACTTCCACTTTAATCACAGCCCTAGTCAATGAATATAATATAAGGCATAGAAAATCAACTCCCTACCATCCTCAAGCGAATGGGCAAGCTAAAATTACCAAAAGGGAGCTTGAATCCATATTAACCAAGACAGTATCCCTTCATCGTAAGGATTGGTCTAGTAGGTTGTTTGCAGTATGGGCCTATCAAACCACATGAAAAACTACTACAGGGTTTACACCCTTTGAGATGGTGTATGGAACAAAGGCTATGATACCTATGGAATTTGAGCATAAGACACTTAGAACAGCCATAGATTTGGATATGACTCTCTCTGAAGCACAATAGGATAGGCTCTTGCAGCTTAATGCCTTGGATGAAATCAGGAAGTCGGCCCTGCAGCACACAGACATAATTTAGAATCAACGCATGAAATGGCATGATAGATATATAAAAGACAAAGCATTCAAGACAGGTGATTGGGCCCTTCTTTATGATTCCAGGTATAAGGATGATTTGGGAAAACTCCAAATGCAGTGGTTAGGGCCTTATGAGGTGATTGAAACATTTTCCAAAGGTGCAGTACACTTGTCCATAATTAATCCTGTAAAATTCAAATTGTTGGTGAATGGTCATCGCCTGTGCCTCTTTCCAAAGAGAAATTCCTATAGCAGTTTACTACTCCAACAAATGTCGAGATTCCTACAACAATAGGCAGCGGGCTTGCCATCTCACCTTCTTCCTGAATCTTTGCTACATGCTCATAATAAATACTTCCATATCCCGTGGAAGTACTTTTCTTTGTAATAAAAATTCCATTTTCCTATTCACCCATTCCCTTCTACTCCCATCACTCATTTCTCCACCTCACTTGCCATGCATTATGGGTCAACTTCATACATAATGAATTTCTCCAACAGTCGTCATGATGGTACGATATCAAGTACACTTGTGTGTATCTATTTTTTTGTTGCATACATTTAATTAAACCATACTTCTTATCATAATGTTATTTGCATAGTGTACTTTTAAGTTATCCTCTGCATGTGTGGACACCTGTTAAACCTTAGGTTGGGGGGGGAGTACGATGCAAATTATTCTCATAGAATTCTTATGTCATCTCAAATTGAGTTTAATTTATTTAAATTATTTTGGTTTATGTGATATTATGAACTTTGTTCCTTTTGTCTGCCTTGAGTTATTTTGAAATTAAAGTTGGGTTCCTGGCAAACAGAGCATATTTCTTTTGAAAGTTTGTAGAGTTGGGCATATTTCCGCCATTGGTGAGTTAAAATTTTCAGTGTTACGATTGTGTTTTGGATGTTTGGGGTATGACTTTCTAGGATGATTATGCAAATGATGATGAACTAAGACAAACATATATGAGGTCTAGACAAGGACGTATATGAGGATGATAATGAGGACGTGATTAGGACTATGCAAAAGACTATGTAAAAGACTGCCTAGGGTCACAAGTATGTAAAGACTTTTTAAGAATCGGTTTCAAATTGCACTTTGTTTTCTGTAACTTTGTTTTGTAGTTTTCCAAATTTGAGAACAATTGTTGGTAGGTATGTATAGCTGACTGACTCAATTTTCATACAATCTCGGAAAATTCAGAGATACGTGGGATAGGGCCTAAAATAGCCCAAGGGACTGACTCAATACTAGTCTAGCACATCGATACATAAAAAAGCATGGAAAAAAATCTTAGGCTTGATAGTGGAAACCATTCAAGTGAGGCCCTTACAATAAAATACCGAGACAAAATGAACAGATAGAGAGTCTGGCAGCACGGGCTCCACTCGATGGCACACACTTCTCGGGCATGCCAGTCTGTCTTACCCCGAAGATATGAAGATCTTACAGCCGAGGGATTCCTGTATCATAGTGTAAGGTACATGAAGGGTATCTATGGGGTATGATCCGCACTCCCGGAATCACTGAATGCAGGGTTTTTTTGCAACTAGATTGGTTCTTAGTATTAGGTTTTGAGGGGTCCTGATCCAATGATGGATTCTTAGAGAAATCCACTTAAGGCTTTAGTTGAGATTATCGGTGTAGGGAAAGCCCCCACATACATCGAATTCACTCAACACTCTAGCCGCCTGACCAGTATATTTATATAGCGGCTCGAAAAACCCGCTCGAGAGTACGCTGGGAGAGATGATATCCCCAACGCATCCCAATTTGAAGTACCTCTGTGGGGTGATAAAATCCCCACTCAAAGATACCCCTCACTACGTAGAATAAAAGAAAATTTGGATGTCGTTGTCACCTTCCGTCTTTCTCCCAAGAGCCCGATGGCGGGTAGAAAGTCAGTTAGTGCAATAGTAGGTCCACCCCAGACACAATAAAAGTTCTTTACTTTAAAAAAAAGAAAAATGATTTAATCTAATGCAGCCTGATTCACGTTCATTTTATAGACCAAATTTAGGTGTTAGATACGCATGTGCATGTCTATTTTAAACACCAAATCCAAGTATGAAGGCATACATGTCAATTTGAACCATTTGTTGATTTTAAGCACCAAAAACCAAGTGTAAGATACATGCTTGTCAATTTTAGCCCATGATCATTTTAAGCACCAACAACGAAGTGTGAGATTATCCATGCATGTCAATTTTAGCCTTGTTCATTTTAAGCACCAACAATAAAGTGTGAGATTATCCATGCATGTCAATTTTAACTGTTGTTGATTTTAAGCACTAAAAAATGAAGTGTGAAGTGTGCATGCAAAAATACTAATCTAATCCTCTCTGCAAATCCGCCACAGGCTGTAAATAGAAGATTAGTAGTAAAATCAAACTAACAGAAAATAAAAACTCAAAACTTGATAGAGGTGATTGTGTAATTTTACCTATGCGATTGCGTGATACTTACAGACTGAATGCGTAAATCTGACAGAGCGAATGCGTAAACCTGACAGACCGAATGCGTGATGATATATGGTCGATTGCGTAGCACTAACAGGTCGATTGTGTGACAGAAGGCAGACAACAACAAAAGTTAAAAACTAAAAAAAAATAAGAGAACTAAACCCGATCAGGAACTTGCAAAACCAATTGTGAAGCCCTAGCCAAATCCCTCATCATCCATTCAATATTGATTAGATCATATTTAACTATATAAGAAAGAACTAGGCTATTATATCTATCTAAGGCCAGATGCTCTTCCGAATCTTGTATAATTTTTCTGCCTGGAGAACCTTTTGGTAGCATTTAGCTTCTCTCCTTTGTTGTTTCGTCCTTCTTGCACCTGAAATCCTGAACTGTATTTTTCTTGCCATAAACTATATTAATCAAATCATAAAATAAAAGCAAGTTGATCCCAGATTAACCAAATTTTAGGCAGAATTAAACAGAACAAATAACAGACGAAAGAAAAAATTAAACAGCAAAGCTTCCTGCGAATGCGTGATGCAGAAAAGGCGATTGCGCGATCTGGACAGGGCGATTGCATGACCCTGTCAAAATGAATGTGTGACCTTGAAGGGTCGAATGCGTAATTCTGTCTATGCGATTGCGTGATAATGAATTCTCAATTACGTGACGGAAAAATCTTTTCTTGAAATTCGTGCAACCTGCAAAAAAATGAAAAATCCGCACAATCTACAAAAATCACACAAAAAAAATAAAGAAGGTTAAATTGTTGTTAGTTCACGTCGGGTTCACCAAAATGTTTATGTGTGTAAAATTCATCTTTAAAGACAAGTAATCAATTAGAAGCAAAAGGGAAATCATGAATCCCTATCTAACCAAAGAATTTAACAAATAAGACAATGGAATAACACAATCAAGCAAATAGGAATTAAAATAATCAAATCAAATCAAAATTCCCTATCCCAAGATTGCATATTGCTTCCATTGCTCTTCTCTTCTCTGTGGTATAATGGCTCTCAGATATTGCGCTGGTAACTTGCAAGTGACACAAAGATTTGAAGTTCGTGATTATTGAAAATGGAGATTGGATGCTCAATTTATAGATAATTGGAGAAGATTGATTGAAAGGTGGAACAGATTGATCAAGAGGTGGAACTCAGGTGAGCTCAAATGAAAATTGATAGTTGAACTATTGATTGTAGGAGTGAAACTCAATAGATTGAATAGATTAATTGAGTCAACTGATTGAGAAAAAACTGACTAAGGGAAGAAAAAGAATGATTGGAGGAAATAAAGAGGATGACAAAGAAAGCTTAATTTAGAAAAAGCTAACTAAAAGATGGAAATAGAAGTTTGGAGAGAAATGATTTAATCAATTAATTTATTTAATTAATTAATTTAGCATGTGCTTGCATTTTAACATATATTTTCAATTTAATCTTTGCATGAGATTTTAATTCAAATAATTTAATTTAATTTAATTCAATTTAGCATTTGAATATATTTAGAACTTGACTTTGATTTTCAATTTGATTTTTGAAATCATGCACATGTATTTGAAATGGAAGAAATAAGAAGAATATGAAATTAAATGAAATTAGAAGAATTAATTAGTTAATTAAATAATTTAAAGAAACTATTTAATTATTTAGAAATGAAATTTAATTAAATAATAAAGATTATTTAATTTAAAGGATTAAATCACAATTAATTAAATAATTAATATTTAATTAATATTTAGAAAAGGGTTAATGATTAGTTGATTGGAGATAGAAATTGAGAATTAATTTATTTAAATAATAAAGATTATTTAAATTGGGGAATTAATCATAATTAATTAAATAATAAATATTTAATTAATATTTAGAAAATGATTAAAATGATTCAATGATGATAGAATAATTAGTGAAATGATGAGGAAATATGAAATTAGAAGAATTTAGAAGAAATAGAAGAATTAGAAGAATAAGATTAATTAACTTAATTAAAGAATTAAAGAATTATTTAATCAATTAGATGAATAATTAGTACATGATCAATGAGACATTTTTAGGTGTCTACATTAAGTACAAGAAGTCATCCTGCAACCACCAAAGAAACGTCTCAGAGAAGAAGCGACAAGCTTTGGAAAAAGCCTAAAGATCGTAAGCAATTAGAGGAGTCGAATGTCAGCATTCTGGTTGATTCTCCAGAGCACAAACCACACAATCCTTACCAGGATGATGTCCCTTAATTCTCACCTAAGGATATTAGTAAGGAAGAAGATAAGGATGAGGATGAAAAGTTGCAGAACCCTCATGAGCGGCTACAAGAAGGTGTAGGCTTTGATGAGCTTTAACAGTTTGGCATCTGCTGCAGAGAAGATTGTTGAAACAGGAAGTGGAGCTGGAAATTCGAAGCCTAAAGCACCTATTCATAGACCATCATCTTCTCTTACTAGTCATGCAATTGCACTTGCCTTTTACCAAGAATGGGAATTAGAAAAAGCATAAATGTAGAGGCTTATTGACGAATAAAAGAAGGTTATTGAACACAAAGATGAGGAGATTGCTTAGCTTAAAATTAAGGTGGAAACAGTAGCCACCATGGTAACACAACTAATGCAATGCAGAGCACCACCTCGAGTTTACTCCTTGTATTTGAAGGAACAACATATTTTTTTTCAAATGATGAGAATTGTTAGGGATCTAAGCCCATCTTTAAAGACGCCTGAGGAGTTCTATCATGTCTACTAAACATCTCCTACAACCAGATCAAGAATTTTCTCTGTGAATTTTATTTACATAATTACGTTGTTCCTGATGATGTTGATTGGAACCCTTTGCTTTACATTGCAGATATCCAGCTGAGAGCTCTTATGTCATGGGTTCAAAATGAAATTACAAGGGGAGAAAAATTTAAAATACATAGGAAGGAAGAACTTGATCTCTACCTTCCATTGAGAGCTGAGTCAAGAAATCCAAGAAGACTTTATTATGACTGGCAGAAAATTGTGTACAGCCAAATTTTGGGAAAGACATTCTACCCCTAAGAGAAGAAATATATAGGGAATATGAGTAGATGGCTATAGGAGAAGGACAGGTAGCAATAGGACATTTATTCCAGCACTGGAATAGCATGTCGAAGGAGTTGAAATAGTCTGAGCCACACTCCTTATCAACTTATCATGCAGCACTGAGGAGGGCACCCAAATATATACATTTGGGAAGAACGAAAGGAAGACATTGGTTGCCCCTTAGCTTCCAACCACTAATTCTCCTATGGCCACTAATGGGATGTAGGAATAATGACCCACCATATGATGAAGCAGTAGAACGCTCCAGGTGGACACGATTGGAAAAGATGAAAGAATTCTATTAGAGTTTGTCTACAGGAGGTTCTGGACAGGCTACCCCCGATAATTTAAGAATCCATGCCAATATTAGCAAATTTCCTGTTGCTAAAGGATTAGCAAGAAGCTAAGTTGGGGGCAATGATAAGCCAAAATGATGGCTCTATTTTGATAGATTTTTGTCATAGAATTCCTGCTTAGGTCTTGTGTCTGGGTGATATTTGGGTTAGAAGACTTCCCTGAGTAATCTCCTCAGATGGTAATTATGTTATAAATGGAGGAGATGGGGCAGGCAAAGTTGTTCCTGACCGTAAATGAATATCACTTATATTAAGAGAATATGCAGGATATTGATTAGGAACGGCTAATAAAATTGTTTCTATTATTGAGGTTTGTTATTGGGATTTGGCACAGGTTGTGTTGGCAGTTGAGTTGGCTTGGGTGGAGTAGCATTAGGAGCTGGTGGCATTAAAGCTGGTTGTTGGGACTGTTGTGGTGGTTGCAGAAAACCTGATGATTGGTTTGACCATTGCGAACCTCCTCTCCATTGTGATGACTATTACCAGTTACCTTGAGGTGGTGACCAATTTCCTTGTGGTTGTTGCCACTGAGAGGAAGGGCTATCATAATTGGGCCAAGGGTTTTGAGAGTTAGTCCAAGATTGAGGAGTATAATTCCCAAAATTTTGGGAATATGGAGGTTGCCACTGGCTATTTTGTGCATCAAAGTTCATATAAGGACCAAAATAAGACAATGGATCTTGTAGGATACCTTGTCTCAAAGGCCAAGGCCTTTGTTGTGCAACATAAAAGAGTTGTTCATCATCTCCATAGATTGGCTTAAAATCTGGAGTAGCTTGTTGGCTGTCAATTTTAGCAAGAAGTTTACACTTGCAATCCTTTTTATTTTGCCTACAATGGGGACAAAACTCTGCGAGCATCGCCTCTGCTTCTTCATGCTTCTTCCTTCCTTGAAGCATATCCAACTGGGTAGCCATATTGTTAATAATATTCCTTTTAAAGTCTTTTAGAATATGAGTTATCTCCATCCTTGAAATTATTGTAGATGCTTTTGTTGTTGATGATCCAGACCTATAGTGTCTTCCTTTCTTGGCAGAAGCTTTGGAATATTTTTGACAGATCTTCCTGATGTCGTCCCATTGAAATTGAGTAATGTCTCCTCCTCCCATGAGGTCCAATGAGTCTATATATTCTTCATTGATTAAAAAAATTAATTTCAAAGATTCGTGAGTCAAGGTGTTATGCTTGGATTTCTTGACACTGAACAAAAACCTCTCAAGATAATCTTCCAGTCTCTCATCTTCTTTTTGTGTCATTTGAAAGATATCATCACCATGTCGATCCATTCCTCTGCAATAATATTTATACTTCTCCAAGATTGTTTCCTTCATTTCATCCCAAGTAGTGATTACATCTCTACCTAAAATCATAAACCACCTAAGAGCGTTTTCTTTCAGAGTAGCAAGAAATAACTTGAGTTTATGGGCATCAGTGGTATAGTCATAACTTTGACAAAGGATTTCAAATTCGAAAAGAAAGGTATTTGGATCTTCTGTAACCAAGCCATAAAACTTTGGAAGAGAAGAGGCTGGTATATTCTTCAAGTTTGCATTATCATGCTGATCAAAAATAGGAAACTCAAATGTTGGGTTCACAGGCGAAGGTGGAGGATTTGCTGCCATTGGTCCTAGATAAAGAACTAAAGGTAAAATATTTTTCTCAGGGGGTTCGTTTAAGAAGTTGAGGTCTCCTTCCAATAAATCAAAAACACCTAGGTTTCTAACTTGCACAAAAGTTTCGGCAAAAGGATTTATTTCTAGGGCTTGATCCGCTCTTATTTCATGAGTGGAATGCAAGGGAAGAAACTTTCCTAATGCATCTCTTCTTCTTCTATGCATACAGATTTTATGAAGGAATTATAACAGCTAATTCTTAAAGCAAACTAAAAACTTAAAACTAATGGTTACAATAGGTTCTTAGTTTGGCACCATCCCCGACAACGGCGCCATTTTGTTGGTCCTCACAAATGGAATAGCAACTAGGTTATAAAAACTTAGTTCAGAGATTGGACATCCTTACTGAATAGATAACTCTATCATAGCAAAGGTTCATTTATTTTATCAACTAGGGACGTAAGCTTGAAACAGGCCAGCACTGTATGTGCACTAAGTTCAAATTGCAACCATTCTATCCTACTGCTGAAAAAGAAAATTCTCTGAAATAAATGTGCAAAAACATAATAAACTAATACTTAATCAGAACTCACAACTGAAAGTAACTTAAGAAACTGCTACTAAATAACAATGTTTTGGCCAACAGATACGAACTACTCTGCCCGTAATGGCTGCAGGAATAGACACAAGAACTGTTTCCAATGGCTGTAGGAACTGTCGAATGCCAAAACAACAACTAGAACAAAATGGAAATTAACTGAAAAACACAAAGAGACAATTCACCAAGTGGAATCCCTTGGGTGTGTATATCCAGAACTCTAGATAACAACTGATAAGCTCAAAATAACATTGTCTTCTTTATTTCAAATTGACTGCAAAATACATAAGTCTGAAAGTTGGATACTACAAATTCTATGATTGTTCCATCCCCTGAGAAGAGATAGAGACATTTTATTTATAAGGAAACTTTATAACAGATTCCTAAATAATCAACCCACATCCCAAGGGAATAGGCGAATAGAGTTTATTACATTAAAGAAGAAGTCAATGCGGAAAACAGAACAACAACAATTTTTTTGCAGTTGAGAAGATATACTACAACCTCCTTCCTGGATTTAAGCTCCACTCGGATCAATTATGAATGTTCCACAAACCGCTCTACTGAGGAATCAATCAAGTGATTATAATCTTCTTCAATACTGCTTCATTTTAACTAGGTCTACATCCTAGCACCACGTTGATGTTCCTCTTATCCACCAGCTTAGTCTTTCTTTCATCTTGGCTAACCCTGCATCATGATGTTAATGTGCACAAAAACATGTGTATCTATTGATATTGACATAACATAAATTAAACCACATTGTAAGATTGATTTAGATAATTTGCATTAGATGGACCATTTAAAAAAAACCATTAGATAACTTCCTTAGGTATATGATAAACCAATTCTAGAAATACTAAAAAAGACATTAACCAAGAAAGTCTTCTGACCAAATATCGCCCAGACACAAGACCTATGCAATAATTCTATGACAAAAATCTATCAAAGCAGTTGCATTATTTTGGCTCATCGGTGATCAATTACAAAATCAAGATGATGAAGAGAAGAATGCTTTAAAGGAACTATGTCAGATGTTGAGTCAAGAAAATGATGTCATGAAGAATGAGATGGAAGCCCTAACCATGAGGATGTCCAAGGAGATTGAAGATTAAGGAAGAATGAAGAAAATCTTGCCAAATCTCTGAAAGATGGATCTAATGAATGCATTAGGTTGGGTAGGAGAATGATGTGTTGAGAATTGAATTGGTGCATTCACAGAACAATGAGCAAGAGCTGGAGAGAATGATGACAGTTCTAAGAAGTGATCTGGATGCTGCAAATGAATACAAAGAAAATTTCAAGGTTAGTTCTACAACTTTGATGAATTATTGAAGAATCAAAGGGACACTAGAGACACTAGAGGTCTTGGATTTGAGTATGGAGAAAGCTTTGGTACTGCAAATTAGGAGAATCCACCAAACAACCAGAATCAGAGATCACCAGTAAGGCAACCCAATGCACATGAATTTTATGGTAGATGCTTTGTTTGCAATAAGTTTGGTCATATGGCAAGTCAATGCAGAAATAGAGTCAATCAGAATAATAATTTAGATATAGTTCAATGTTTCAATTGCAAGAAGTATGGTCATAGGACAACAGATTGTAGAATGAATGTGAAATGTCATGCATGTGGTAAGTTTGGGAATATGGATAATCAATGTAGGTCAAGAAATGATCAAGGTTACAACAAGGCAATTCAGAAGAACAATGTCACTTGTTATGCATGCAACAAAATAAGACATATTGCTAAATTTTGAAGAAACAAGAACCCACCGACAAGAAATGATGAGAAGGGAAAAAAAAAGATTGATGAAATCCAGAAAGAGCATGAGAATAAGTGGATTAGAAAATCTGAGGATCAACAAACTGAAGCGAATACCTCAGTTACTCAATCGGCAGAGCATAATGTTCCTGCACTGGTAGGAGACACATCTGGTAACTAAGGCATTAGCCTTAGGGGGAGGCAAATTGATGATAGATCTTGCATTGCCCCCAGCAGTGGTCTGAAAGCTTGTTTCAGACATTGGAGAAGTCAGTCTGAAGATTCATTAGCGTAGATTTGATAGATCTTGGATCCGGTAAGATATGTCGGTAAGCATTTATGTCAATGAGGAATTAGGGTTCTGCGGGTTAAAAGGCAAAAGTGATTCATTTTTCACCACCAATCATTCAGATTAAGTCGAGCAAGTTGGAGGCGATTCAGAGTAATTCTGAGCATTTCTAGGTGAGTTCCAGTATATTCAGAGCGAATTTTCAAAGGCTTTTCACTGGCGAAGATTCCAAGGTATTTCTCGATTTTCAAGCTATCTTTTTTCAAAATTGCAATGGCTTTTGGATTTGCTCTCGCTTTGGCAGATGTTGTTGTTCTTGTTGTGGTTGATATTAAGGATCGTCCATGCCCAGTATTCAAGAAACACCCTCATATTGTGAATGTTGATGATTCAGTCAGTGCATTTTGTAGGATTCCCGATGATGTTCTTTATGTTGAGGATGTCAGAGCTTACATTCATTGCACTCTGGAGGAATTGGACACATCAAAGATGAAAAGCATGTATGTGACAATATTATTGGATAAGAATGGTGTAATCAAACTAGAGTTCAAACATTTGAAGGACCAAGGGTTTACCAACATTTTGGAGATGCCTGGATTTGGTGATGAAATCATCTGGTATGTGTTGAGTCATGTTCATGGTGAGTTTATGTGGCTAAACTAGACTCTTAAAATCACTAAGGATTCCATTTGGCCAATTACCGGTTTGCCCCAGGTTGGCCAGAGACTGGATAAGAAGAAAATCTCTAACAATGAAGTCACCAAGCTAACTGGTGCTACATTCGACAATCGGTCTATAAGGATTACCACAATCAGAGATAAGGACGTGCAATTTTCCAACATGGTTATTGGATATAAGGTAACTTAATCTAATCGATTGAATTTTGTTTCTAGTTCTTGTATCTACTATGCACATAAGATGATCAAGGAAAATGAAAAATATGATATTTTCCAACGGATGTGTGATGAATTAATTTTGAATCTTGGGAAAATCAAGGGCGAGAAGAAAGGTGTATTCCGGTATGGAAATCTTGTTGTTTGTCTGATGCTATTCTATCTTATAGAGACCCTAGGATCTAGTAAAAGGAAATGGGCCTTTGACATTCTAGTAGGGAAGAAAATCAAAGATGCCTTAAGAAGCATAGGCCAGGACAGAGAATCCACCTTATGGGGATATTTCAAGACTTTTCAGAAGGCAATGAAACAAAGGGAAAGAGTGCCTAAGAACATTGTTGATAAATACTCTACTGAGATATTCTTAATGGTTAAGAAAGATTAAACTTTAATGGAAGCAATATAGCCAAGAAAGGTATAGATAACTGAGATGGGCTATGAAGTTGATGCAGAGATCTTGGATCTATATGCCAAGACACTTATAGATGCCCCTGTAGATGAGTCAAAGAAGACTTTTAGGACAGCTAAACAGAAGGAATTGGAGGTGAAAATAGGGTTCAGTAAGAAGAAGAGGGAAGGTCAAATAAAGAAGGTAGGACAGCTTGTTCAAAAGATGTCCACTGAGATCAAATAGATTATTGGACTAGTAGAGTCATCTTGTCTGACAGGAGTTTAGGCATCATTGGTAGCAGCAATTGGCAAAGGTGTGATGAAAAGGAAGGAACCAAAAACCTTTATTGCCCCTGTTGCTTCTAGATCTGAGATTGAAGATGAACCTCCTAAGATACCCAAAATTTACATGAGAATTCAGAGGAAGAAGCTTGAGGAAGGAAAGCAGTAGAAAACCAAGGTCACCCCTCTGGCAGCTCATAAGCAAACTTTGAAGGAGAAGAAGCATAAAAAGAAGAGAAACCGGTAAAAGAGACAGCTCCCACTCCCAATAAGAAGAAGAAACCTGATTTAGATATGGCTCTTGAATCTAATAAAAGTGTTAAAGTTATCCCTCCTTTATCTGTAGATGAATTGGTAGAACAAATTACCATGGATGGAATTTTGAGTAATATAAAATATTACTATAAAAATATGGATGATAAAGAACAAAAGTAGATTGAGGAAGCAGTTTTGTTATACTTAGATATATATAAGAAAGCCTTACTTAAGATAGAAAATGAGATTCTGGCAAAGATGTATAAAAAATTGGATGCTAGGAGATTATTAGCTATTGAGGAAGATAGGCATATAAAGATTCGGGAACTGTTAATTGTTTGTGGTGCAATAACTGAAGAGGAGATGCAACAGTGTATTGAATTTGCAAATAAAACATTTTTTCCGAGTAAGCACAGGCATATCAGCTTAAAGGTTGGAAGAGTGAATGAAATAGTTAAAGAGATTCATGAGGCATGGGTAAAATTATTTGTTGATAATCCAGGATTCTTTACATCACCGGAAGTTCTTCTTAAGTCTGACATTCCAAACATCTTGGTTGATGCTAGAGGAAAAGGCATATTAGGTGAAGACCCACTAGTTTTGGATAAAAAATTAACTGAGGATATAGAGTAAAATAAACCGACGGATAATATTGAGGACCATTCTCATCCGGTTATTGATGTAGTGATAGGAGAAATAACTGCACCAAGTGGCGAAGCCACCGGTGCCAAGGAGAAGGAACAAGAAGATACAAAACAAAAGGTAGAGGAGAAGGAGAAAGAACTAGAATAGATTGAAGTCAGGTTACCGGAACCATCACCAGTTGTTGGTCCCTCATTGTTGGCACCTAACACATCTGGTCAAGTATATTTTAGTCATTTTGAGAAAAAGAATATTGAGCAGGTGAGCAATTCTAAGTTAATGTTTGTTGCAGCACAAAAGTTTATGAAGGAAATGTTAGGGGACAACCAAGTAATAGAGAAATTCATTTCGATCCTGCAATAGCTTGCCCCGGAATATAAGATTAGTCAAGTAGCTAGCCCATTCGGCAAGCTTAAGGGTTTGACATAACATATTGCCAAGGAGTTTCAAACTCTTCAGCATGTATCAAACCGACAATTTGTGGAGAGGTACACTACAGATAGGAAGGTCACTTATGATATGATCATATCAGACAAGGCCAAGCTGAAAGAAGAATTGAGAAGGATTGATGAATCTCTTCATCAGTGCAGCAGTATTTACCGGTCTTGCACTAACACAACCAAATTAACTACAGACATGGAAGTTAAATTAAAGATGGCAAAGGTCTAGTTGGAGCATCTTGCAAATAATTTTGATGGTACTCAATCATTGAATAGCTCTGTTGATGTTCAATTTTTTAATTTTTGAATCGAAGATTTCTGCTTTGGAGAAGGATATGGACAGGTTAATCCGGCAGGCCAGAGAACTGAGAGGTTTGGCCAGTCCCCTACTAAATGTCTTTTTGCTTCACAAAAGGGAATGTATAGAACAAATGAGTAAGCCCTCACCGGCAACATTAATAGAAAAATAATTGCATGCATACATTCTTAATGGGTTTGTATCAATTTTGAGAACATTGAAAACTGGCTGGGACACTTACTTGGGATTTTTGAAGAGCGCTTACCCTGATATATTCAAGTACATCTAGATCCGGTAAACGCAATTTTGATTTCATTCTTTCATTTCTTTGCCCCAGCTTTGGTATTGTTGTCAAAGGGGGAGAGGTTGGACATGAAAAATGTTAAGGGACATAAGAAGTAAAGTATAGCTCAAGGGAGCAACTTTCAAAGATCGGTTTTTGGGAAGTTTTTGGACAGGAACCGGAACAACACTTCATTGATCCATTTTTCACATGAGTGTTGCCATCAATGCCAAAGGGGGAGATTGTTGGCAATTGACACTCATCTGGGATCATGGTGTTGTCATTGATGGCAACACACATCATTTTGGGTTGGATACTTATTCGGTATTCAAGGTTTGACATCCGACATTTAAGGAAACTGACATTGTGGAAAGCAAGGGAAATCGAAAAACTAGGAACCGATATTTGGAGGCTGACATAGAAGATTGATCTGGCAAAGGTTTTAGCAGCAATGGTCATGAAGATTAATGTTTATATTTTTGTCTAGGCCAACATTTATTTATCTTTTGTAATATGATTATAAGCAAACATAAGGCATTCATGTTTATGTATGTAAACGGTATATAAGTTAGTTCGGTTAAGTCATTTTGGGATATAGATGCGATAGGATTTATGTAATTGTGTGAGCGAGATATTGATCGACGGGATGTGAATGTAATGATCTGTTGTCGGTCCTGATTATTTGTGAAGAGAATTGTAAAGCAGACAAGGTTGCCGGTAAGGAAGGAGATAATGATAACCGGTACAGACAGTGCTTAAACCAGAACTCATCCATCATATCAGATGCACACTCAGAGTTCAAAATTTTGTTTGTAATTTAGTATTTTCTATCAGTAGTTAGTGAGGCTCCTTTGTGATGAGCAGTGCACTCTAGGCAGTGTGCCTTCTTGCATGTGCAGGCCCCCCTCTTATGTAATATTTATTCAACTGGCGAGTGGATAGATATTGTGGGTCAAAAATCCTACCGTGGTTTTTCCTCTTTGAGGTTTTCCACGTATAAATCTGTGGTGTTATGGTGTTGATCTTTGTGGTTGCTTTGTTCTTTATTATATCTTGTTTATATGCTTACCAGTTGTTAATTGGAAAAGTATCTAAAGGAATTAAATTATTAATTACCGATAGAACATTGATTCACCCCCCCTCTCAGTGTTCTTGGATTCCAACACGGAGTTCATTGATAGCAGTATCCTTCATTTTGTAAGCTGAAGGTAGAACTCTTAGAACTTTTGACACTATATCATCCTCACTAATAGATCCGCCACAACATTTGATACCCATGACAATCTCATTGACTCTATCCATAAAAGAACTTATCTTCGCATCTTCTTCCATCCTCAAAGTTTCATATCTTACCTGGAAACCTTCAAGTTTTGCAATCTTCACATCCTGGTCACCTTCATAAAGAGTTTCAAGCTTTGTCCAGATCAGCTTAGCATTCTCCAACTCTATGACACTTAATAGCTTTTCATTAGATAGGGCGCTCAACAATGCTTCTTTTTCTCTTACATCATTTTCAGCTCTCTTCTGTTCATCATCAGGTGTCGGTGTTCCAGAATTAGGATCATGATGTATATACCTGTTCTCTACTATCTCCCAAACTTCAGCTCCAAGACATCTCAGATGAATCTTAATTCACTCCTTCCATATCTTGTAATTTGTACCATCAAATCTGGGACTCTCCTTCTGGTAAGGATTGAATATAGAACTAGATGCAGTTGCCATCAAATCTCCTCAAGTAGTTAAGCCTCTATAGAGAGGACATTGCTCTGATACCAATTGTTGGAATGCACTGATACTGGCAGTAAACTGAGAGGGGGGGTGAATCAGGTTACTAACAATAACAACAATCAATTCAATTATAAATCTTAAACTCAACAATCAATTCAATTATAAATCTTAAACTGGAGCACAACCCAATGAATAATATAACATGAAAGCACAACATACATAACACCAATATTTTGACGTGGATAACCTAGAAAGGGAAAAACCATGGTGGGAAACCCTACCCACAATTAGATGAATACTCTGCAGTAGTATTATGAATAATTACAATGGTGTATGCACATGCAGAAAGGCCAACTACCTAGAGTGCACTGCTCATCACAAAGGGAAGTCTCACTGACTTACAAAATCATCAGACTACAATTTGGAAAACAATGAACTATGAGAGTAGCATCTGCTAATGCCTGATATAGTTTTAGTTAAGCACTAATGTCTTCTCTGCAATACAAAACCTTTCCAACCTTCACCTGAATGATATGAATTTATTCACACTTAATCCTTCTTTGATAATGCAGACTTAACCATCCATTGATATCCCATTTATTTGAATGACATGAACAAGTCACTTATAAATACAGATCATCAACCTTATTGACAAGGTCGGCTAAACCCTAAACCCATAAGCCCATAATTACAAAATTACATCATATGATACCACCGGATCAATATTATGATTTACATTACATAGCATGGACCTAAATCAAGTAACCAAACAATTATATCCATCAGGGATTTTGTTAAGACCAAGATCTAACATGCTTCACTTGTCAGTAGAAACCCTCAGTGAAAGTTTAATCGGATCCAAATAGGACCACTAAAATAGCACACCATCCAAATCAAAGTCACCAAACACTCCGGATATCATCAAGAAGCACCAACAGCATGAAAGAAATAGATTCCATAAGTCGGACCCAAAATCCACTGACCAAGTCACCAAAACAGCATACCGGTAAAGCTACTCGAGAACGCCAGAAGCCGGTAAAGGCAAAAGCTAGTCGGTAAAGCCAAGAACAAGATGGTAACTGTAAATACCAAAAGCGATAACCAAATTATGAAATCACCAAAATATAGCAAGCATATAAGCATCAGAATAAGCATCCAAAACTGATTCAAGAGGTTTGATCATACCGGATCAGAATCACAACCAAAACCAAAATGATCACCAAGACTAACCGGGATAGTCTGTAACGGAGATACATTGTTGACATTAATGACAACACTTAACCAAATCCAGCATATTGCCAACATATTGTTGATTGAAAATGTTGTTGGTTTTAAACACACACACAATACACGCTAGGCAAAATGTTTGTTTGATTTTATAATGAAATAAAAACACATTGAAGCACAATCCTAAGGCTAGCTAGGACAAAACTTGTTGAATCCCCTTGCAATAGAATACCACATTCAGTTGGATAGATAGAAGCTTGGTAGGATTGGATCCACTTCATGACACTCACTTCTTGTGCATACCATTCTTTGAATTTCTAAAGACTCGAAGATCTCAATAAATTTTCCATCTCAAGTTAAAGGGTACATGAGGGGTTTCTTTGGCATGCGTGTATCACAACACCCGAGTCAACAAGTAGAAGGTTTTTTGGCCACTAAAACAAAAATATCTTTAGTATGAGACTCTCTTTTGAGTGTCCACATACGCTCTCTCCCTCGGTAGGCTTCCTTCCTGTAGAACACAGGTATTGGGGAAGTTGGCATAGGTAGGCAATTAGCACCCGTTGTGAAGAATTTTGTCCCATATATTGTATATAGCGACTGAGAGGTGACTTGGCTTTAGCCCATTACCGCTTGGGTCGTTCCCTCTCACAAATCAGGAGGCAAGCCCTCTAAATATGAAAACTGGTTCTCTTACACTCAAGATCAGGTGAGGGAAGAAATACTTCTATCATCACCTTGGGTTAACACAAAGCATTTATGAAGAAAAACATAGGACAGACAAACAGAGTTCTTTTTAAGCACCAAAATGAAGTGTTCGCTACACTAAAAAGACAATCGGTTTCAAAATCAAGTCTTCGTCAAACGTCCTGCACCAAATGTCATTAGTAGTTTAAATATGTTGTATTTGACAAGCGAGAATGGATGTCACATGAGCGAACCACGAGATGAAAGTTTAAGGATTAGTTCTTGAGATCAAATCAAACACACCAAACAATCACACCCAATAATGAATGATTAACTACCAAAAAAAAAACTAGTCTAACCTATAAATAAATAAATAAACCTTCTAGACTAAAAACGAATTAATTTAACCCATAAAAAAAAATTTAATTTAAATGAAAAACAAACTACTCCAAATGAAAAACTTCATCTAATTTAATCTAAATCTAATTAAAATAAATAAATCTAATTAATTAAAAAATCTAAATCTAATTAACAAAACTAAATTTATCAAAAACAAAAATAAATTTAATTTAATTTAAATCTAATTAACAAAAGTTGTAAGAATTTGTTAAAAATAGCCAAGACCAAGAGCACATTGAATAACACATAAGAGAGACAAATAAATTTGATAAGAATAAACTGTATTCTAATCAACACCAAAATAAGATCAACATCATTACATACAATGTAAGATGAGCCTTCTTATAAAGGCAAGGCCATATGGATATGTGAGCACACAATCATAGCATGTGGCTCAATGAGAAACATGGGTAGGTAGGGTAGGTAGGAGTAGGTAGGATAAATAATAAAGTATTCCACAAGAGGTGGATCACCAACCGAAGGTGGAATGTAACAACAAGATAAGACCACAAAAGGTGGAATTTCTCCTACATACATCATCCCCATGTGCACACTTCCCTAAGTGTCTCATATCCAAACTACTATGAGATGCATTATCCTAAGTCAACTTAAGTAAGGTGTAATTATGAGAATAATTTACACCAACACCCCCATTAAGTGCAACTTAGGTGAATGCACATAAGCTAACAATGCAAGATGGGTCCTAGCTATGAGGCCATGTTAGTTACCCATGTACAAATGCAAATGCACACAAACCAATACAATCTCTCACAAATGAAGAAAGAGAGAAAAAACTAATGGGAAAAAACTCCCCCCCAAAAAGAGAGATGAAAACTATACAAAAGAGATCTCAGTGAAGTATGTGAAGGACAAAACCCAATGTGAGGAAAAATTCCCCCCATAAGAGAGAAGAAGAGAGACCAAGTATCCCCCTTCAATGTAGAATCTGCACCAATGGTAGAAGCTCAAAATTGAATGAAGAAGTTGCTCCATGATCGTCGAACAATGTTCCTCCCCTTAGGAATAAACAAAACCAAAGGTGAATCTATGAAGTCTCCCCAATCATGAAGGAAAGATGTAGGAAAAAACTCATGATGAATGTAATCTCTGAAAACTGATCAAGTGTCCGCATGTCGATGTTGAAAGTTACCCCCTCCAAAGGTGGTCTACTAATCCACACTGCGGAAAAGGCACTCCAAGATCTAGTGGAGATGAATGTAGAGCATGATCTAAAGACTCACATGTCTCCTCTAAGCATAAAGGGACCTCCTCCAAGTGTTGTACATGAATCCACAATCATGTCAACCTCAAAAGAATGATCATGTAGAGAATGCACAAGAGGGTTAGAGTGTTCCCTCACAACAATCGAAGAAGGATCATCTTCATCAAAGAGAATATGAATATCATCAATGATATCTCCCAAATCTAAAATGTACGACTCCACAAACAAACCTACAATGTCTATCAAGTAGTCATCCCAATGAACTAAAGTTGGAAGACAAGGAATATCCTATTGCATTGAATCACAAGAAGGCAAAATTCTCGCAATATCTGCATCATCAAGTGCAATAGGTGATGTGATATCAATAGGATAAGATAAAATGCAATGCTCAAGAAGGGGTTAACATGTGAGAATACACAGGTTCAAGTACCCAAAGTTCTCCTCAAAATTTGAATCATCACAAGAAGTGTGATCAACATATGAAGAATCATCCTCATCAACAAAATTTGCAAAGGAATATAAGCGAGATGCATGATCCGCCACCCTTCTAACAATAATAGCTCTAGTCTCTAATGATAACTAAATCAGGTGTGAACTCCACAATTTTCTTTGTTGCCCCATGAGTGATTTCATAGATGGAAAGAAGATTGTTTGTCAAATGGGGTACACACAACACATCACTGAAGCATTTACCCCCAATGGCAATAGATCCTTTCCCAATCACATCCATGTATGTATGATTTACCATCAAAATCAGTGGCATAGTACAAGGCTCAAATGAAAAGAACATAGATTGTGAGGATTCCATATGATGAGAAGTTCCCAAATCTAGAAGCCATCTCCCTGAATCATGAATTGTAGTAGCACAAAGAGCTTGTCCCTTACCTTTTGATTGTGAGGAAGGGCAAGGAGATGAATCCTTCTTCTTATAAGCAGATGGTAAATCAATATCGTTCTACTTGAGGATGTTGGTCAACTCATCAATCTGCTTAGTGTGACAATGATTCTTATCATGACCACCTTTCTTGCAATAAGAACAAAACCTCTCCTTATATGATTTTCCCTTAGGCGAGGAAGTATAATCCTTTTTTTTGGAGAGGAATATTGTGCTCCATCTTGTTGTGTCTTAGGCTTGAACCACTTCTACTTCTTGTTGGAATTCTTTCCTTGATTCTCTTGATTACCTTTATTAGCCACCAAAGCTTGTGACTTTGAAGATTTGAGAATCCCCATGCTCGACAACTTTGAATGCTCCAACATTAGCATCTTTTTGAATGAATCAAATGAAGGCATAGTGAAGGAACTACCCACTATCAAGCGATGAGTTTGGAAGCTATGAATAAATGTTGCACTCTGATGGAAACTTTACCAAAAGGTTGTAGACCAACTGTGCATCCTTCTTAGCAATGCCACAATCATTTAGTTGTGCTCTTGGCTAATTTTCCTTGGTAACATAATCTTGGATTGTATCAAAGTTCTTCGGATCCAACATGGTGAGATCATTATCAATTTGATAGCCTCTAATCATCAATTTGACCATACAATTTTCCCAAGACATCACATGCTTCCTTGACTGTTTTACACTTGTCAATGTGAAAGATGAGATTCTTTGATATATATTTCCTCAATGTTCCAATAGCCATAAAAATTTTAGTGAGCAATTCCATGTGAGCATTAGGATCAACTTTAGGATCAGCTAGTGTAATTATAGTTCCATTAATATAGTGAGTTAATCCTTTTTCCATTAGCTTACTCCATACATCAATTTTCCATGAAGCATAGTTATGTAGAGTTAAAAGTAGAAATTTAGGAGAACCCATAGAAACAAAATGAAAAAACATAAGATAAAGAGAGGCACAATCACACAAGACCCCCCCCCCCTCCTTGGTGCCAAATTACTCAATCAAAGATCCCCAAAAAAAATGATGATTTGGTTCTTTATACTTAGTGCGTATACAATGGGCCACTTGCAAAGAAGGGAAAAGTGGACTTCTAATTTTAACTTTACAACTACCTTAAATAGGATATAAGAGACTCGAGACTCCAAAAAATACTGCAAGAGATCTAAACTAAGATCCAAGAAAAATAGAAGTACCAAATAGGCCAAAAATGACCAAATATTGAAAGTATAATCTCTACTCAAAATCACTGCAAATTGATGGTAGATTATGAAACTAGACAAAAAAATTATGCACTTTGAAAAAAAACGGCACCTAAAAAGGAGGTTGTATGAGCCCAAAAGAAGCCTCTTAAGTTGAAAAATTGAGGATTGGATAGGTATAGTCATGAAAAACTAAAAATTATGACAAATTTGTCCATCAAAATCATAAAATTCCACCACCACTATGAAGAGCACAAAAAATTAGCCCAAATAAAAAAAAATTGCACCAAAAAAGTGTTAGAATCCAAGAACACTGAGAGGGGGGGTGAATCAGTGTTCTACCGGTGAGATCAATTTTAACCTTATTAACAAAGTAATTCACTAACCGATAACCATAAAAGAATATAATAGTAAGTCGAAATGATGCCACCACAAGAACATACACCATAACATACAGATTTATACGTGGAAAACCTCAAAGAGGAAAAATCATGGTGGGATTGGTGACCCACAATATCTATCCACTGGCCAAATGAATAAATATTACAATAGGGGCCTGTACATGCAGGAAGGCCAACAACCTAGAGTGCACTGTTCATCACAAAAGGAGCCTCACTGACTACAAACACCAAAACTAGTTTACAAACAAAATTATGAACTCAGAGAATGCATCTGCTATGCTGGATGAGTTCCGGTTCAAGCATTGTCTGTACCGGTTTTCACTGTGTCCTCCTTTATCGGTAACTTACTTTGCATCCCAAACCTCTAAACCAATAACCAAGACCAGCTACAGAATATTATATTCGCATTTAATTGATCAATATTGCTCGCACAATATCATACCACTATATATTCCTTCTCTTTGTATGTATCTCCAAATAACCTAACCGGACTGACTTAAATACCCTTCCCAAACATAAACATGAATGTCTTATGTCGGCTTACAATGATATTACAATTTATTTACATGTTGGCCTAGACAAAAATAAATACATTAAACCTTGTGATCGATGTTGTTGATTGTTGCCATGTAGACCTATCGGATCAATCTCCTATGTCGGCCTCATATACCGGTTCCTAGTTTGTCGGTTTCCCTTGTCTGCCAGATGAATTGAATGTCGATTGTCGAATCACGAATATTGGTGAGTACCGGTTAAGTGTCCAATCCAAAATGATGTGTGTTTCCATCAATGACAACACAACTAAACCGGATGAGTGTCAATTGCCAACAAAAAGGAGTTAAAATGAGCAAGTTATAAGCTCTTGAAGTCGGGCTGCAAAACCAAAAAGCTCAATGAGAGGGGGCCGATAGGTTTTCAAATAAAACTGATGATGTCATCATTATGTGGGGTTAAATTTGATGGTCCTCTACCTATCGAAAATACTTCACCTCCTTGCCTGCATGGATGTTTGTACAATACGGACTTGCTGATGTGGACCAATCGGGTGATGACGTGTGGCAATACGAAATGACATGGAAATATTGGTTGGGCATTCATATGATGATGTTGCACATAGGTGGCAATGACATGGAACTATTTATGCCTATGTGGTAGGTTGACGTGTTTGATGACTTTGCGATGACTAGGTGTCTGTACTCATGCGTGGTGTGTTGACTATGTATCTCACATGGTAGATTGATTCAATGCCAACTGGGTGTTGACTGTATGTGATGACTGGGATGTATGAATCATGATGGATGCACCACGTGGCATTGTGCAAGGCTGACTATGCACCTAGGTGGTTCGGTCACTAGTTGCCACGCATCTTAATGACTTGACTAGAGCGGCTAATGAAAGTGTGTCGCGTAGATGAGACGTGGCAAAAATGCCTCGTTGACGAATATCAAAATGTTGAGTGGCGGTTGTAGGTGGAGCTAGGAAGTCTGTGGATGGGTTGGCACTGCTAAGGCAGAGGTATCGGAAGGCATGTGGCATTGGAGGCACCGAGGAGCGACCAAGTGGAGAGGACCTGCAGGCGGCGGCGGTGGGAGCTTGGCAATGAAGTGGTCGGGAGGAGGACGGGAAGGATGCAGACACTGGCGGGAAACAAGGGGTCGGCGACTAGAGCAATAGGAGACGGTCATAGGACAATATGGTGCAGACAAGTGGCGTGCCCTGCAGTCGGCAAGGACAATATGGGGCGGGGGGGTGTGTGGTCACGGGACCCCCCCTCAAAATAAAATATATTTTTTATTTTACAATAAACTTGAAAAAAAAAAGCCTTTTACAGTATTTAAAAAAAACTGCGATTTTTAATAAAATAAAAAATTGAATACAATTATCATAGAAATTTTTTTTTTTTAAATTTGTACCGTACTACCTGAATTAGGTAATTTTTTTCCTCGAAGGGCCAAAATCATATTTTCACCAAAAGTAGGCAAATTTATACTCAAAATTCATGGAAATGGCCTCTCAAATGCAACGGTGAGGTCTAAATGACCAGAGGATGCCCCAAAAATACGCATCTCCCCAAATCCAAAAATAGAATGCTCCAAAATGTCTCCAAATAGACTACTCAATGAAGCCCTAATGGCTCTGATACCATGTAAGAATTTGTTGAAAATAGCCAAGATCAAGAGCACATTGAATTGCACATAAGAGAGACAAATAAATTTGATAAGAATAAACTTTATTCTAATCAAGAGAAAAATAAGATCAACGGGATCATTACATTCAATGTAAGATGAGCCTTCTTATAAAGACAAGGCCATATGAATATGTGAGCACACAATCATGACATGTGGCTCAATGAGAAACAAGGGCAGGTAGGGTAGGTAGGAGTAGGTAGGAGAAATAATAAAGTATTCCACAAGAAGCGGATCACCCACCAAAGGTGGAATGTAACAACAAGAGAAGACCACAAAAGGTGGAATTTCTCTTACATACATCATCCCTATGTGCACACTTCCCTAAGTGTTTCATATCCAAACTACTATACGATGCATTATCATAAGTCAACTTAAGTAAGGTGTAATTATGAGAATAATTTACACCAACAAAAGTAAATCTAATTTAATTAAAAAAATCTTAAAAACAAAACAAAACTAAATTAAAAACATTCAAAAAACAAAAACTAAATCTAATATAATTAAAAAAAAAATCTAAAAACAAAACAAAAGTAAAGTAAAAACATTCTAAAAACAAAATAAAATAAAACTCAAAAATTAAAACAACACAAATGAAATGTGGGGCTGAAACAAATATTAAAATAAAACAAAAATGTATGAAACTATTTAGAATGTGGAAGCCAAGAAATGTTTTGGTAGACATTTATGCAAAACATTTTTGACAAAAAAAATTTTAAATGTTTTCTTTTTTAGCATATTTTTGAAATGTTTTGGTAGACATGCATGCAAAAAACATTGAAGATTGTCTTAATGAACTGGTGGAGTAATGAATGTTGAATACCAAACAAAATGTAACATTGGGACTGTCAATGACAACATGGGATTTGTTTAGTATGGGTGTAAGTTTTAGGATTTTTTTTTTCAGAGGTGTGGAGCAGATTTAAAATGTACTTGACTGATTTTGAGACACTCTTAGCTGATCTAGAATGTATTGGGGTAGATTTAGAGATGCATGCAAAATGTGAAATGCAGACAAGGTGTGTAAAGTGTTTTGCAATGCATGCAAGCAAAAACAAGGCACAAGATCATTTGGGAGGATGCCAAAATGTCGATTACAGGACAAATGAAAATGCAATAACCTGGAAACAAAAATGTCAGAAACCTCAAGCAAATTTGCAAAAAAACCTGAGATCTTATGAGAGAAGATCCAGTTGATTCAACATCAGACAATGAAGTACCTACAAGAGAAACACAAATGCAAAGCCAAAATAAACAAAACACACACAAATGCATTAACAAGAATTTGTCTCCATTTTTCTCCTACCACTCAAGATCTTGTGTTCAAAATATGGGTGCTCTCAGAAAGCACATGCACTCAAGATGAATGCAAAGTAAATGAAGATGTGAGATTGATCAAGAAACAAAAGTGCAAAAATGCATGAAGGATATCAAAATTGTAAAACGATGGATTTTGATTACAAAGTTTTGGATCCCAAAATGGGAGAGGGGCTCTACTTTTATAAGCATTCTCCAAGTGAATCCGTATTGTGGGATGAATATGGGATAATAGATCAATTGTGAAAATGTAAATGTTTATCCCATATTGATTAGCGGGATGCAAATGGGTAGAGGAGAAAGCATAAAAGAATGGTGTAAATGCTTATGCATATATTTGTGAAAATGGATAGATAATATTATTATTATTAAATATATAGATGATAGATAATAGAATAATAATATTATTAAATAAAAAATGGAATATGAGATAATAATAATATTAATAATGGATAAATGATAATATAGATATTATTGATGATATATAATAATATTAATGAATAAATGATGGATAAATAATAATGTTTAATGGATAATATTGATAAAGAATAATAGATGGAATAATGCATGAAAATGAAGTGGATTCACCTAAGATCAAGATGACAAATTTTATGTGTCTACAATCCTAATTGTATGATAGTTTTCAATGTACAAATATTGAGACCCACTCTTCCATCTATCAAGACTCGTTTTATGCGACTTTTATGGAGGAAAGCTTCGATATGGAGTGGTACATTGTGTGGTTGACATGGAGATGTGTCGTCAACTTCTGTGAATGTAAGACAATGTGGAGTGAAAAGGTATCCCACCATGGCTTAAAACTGGTCCACCAGGTGTGCCAAAATGTATACGGTGAAAATAAAATGAAAAAACTATTGTAAAACCAACAAAGATCAAACCACGTAAAACTCTAGTTCTACAATTAAGAATCCACCATACACTAATGAAGAACCTAAAACATGCAAAATATCAAAAAAATATGAAAGCTTATACCATTCAAATGCTTAGTAGGGTTTGATCTCCAATGATCTTGTTTGATATGGCTGCTCTCAAATTTTGTATTGTGCACAAGAGCTCAACAAAGAACAGATTGTGGTTGTGTAGATGCTTGATAGCTTTAAGATTGATTTCGCTTGTTAGTTAGGGTTGTGAAAGGATGAAGGAATCCTCTTATATAGAGAACACCTTAGAAAATGGAGGGATAGGATTAAGAGGTGAAAGAATAAATGGTTGGCTAGGATTAAAGGGTAGGTAGAGAAAATAATAAAATATGAAAGGGGATAGTTGGAGGTAAATTAAAAGATGAATGACAAGTGTCATGGACGGAAAAAAATGAATTAATCAAATAAATAAAGATCTATTTAATTAATAGAGGAAGTGAGACCAACCAAATAGATAAAATATTTATTTAATTTAGGAAATGGATAATTTAAATAAATAAAAACATAAATTTAAATAAGGAAAGGCAAGAAGAAGATAAATGAATTAATTAAATAAATAAAATATTTATTTAATTACGCTAGGACAAATTTTGGTGTCTACAATAATATATATATATATATATATATATATATATATATATATATATATATATATATATATATATATATATATATATGTTATATTATAATATAGTATATATATGTATTATTATAATAATATATTCAATTTTATTTTTTTGAATCGTCATTCAGTCAATGGATATTAGATTTGGTATCGAATATCCGATATCCAATTTTGTATTTGATATCTGATTTTTAATCTTATATTCGATATCTAGTCTGATATCCATTTCGCTAAGGTGTTTGACATGGCTACATGTACTGTCACCCAAACAAACTAAAAAGTACATGGATTTTTCTGTTTTTGGGCTTGAAAAATGGATTTTTTTTCACATCACCACTTTTTGGCCCCCCATAATCCTACACATACTCGGTGGTGATCTGAGGAAAAGAAATGATGATCAATGGTTAAGATTCGTTGAGAGGAATTGATTGATAGTTAATTGACTATATGATGGAAATTGACTGATCAATTAAGTGACTTGATAGGCTTGTTAAGTAAATTGATGAATTCGTTAAGAGAATTGATTGGTTAGTGAGGTGGATTGATTGATTTACAAACTCGAAGTGAGTGTCAATCAAGAGGTGGACTTAATTAATATTTAAATAATTAAAATTATTTAAACATGTGCATAAGAAGAATAAAATAAAATAAAATTTATTCTTAAGAGAAATTTAGAAAAAAGTGAATGATTAAAGAAATTAAATAATTTATTGAATTATAGTTGAGATTTAATTAACTAATTAAATAACTAAAATAATTATTATGCCAAAGGCGTTCCCTATGACATAATTATGTCTAACTTCTAATATCAACGACTCGAATCAATTTAAAAGTGTGTAAGATGATTCAAATAATGGATATTGTGGAATATTAAAATTTATTTGTTTATGTCCAATGATTCACATGTCATGAGACCCACGTTTTTACTTTTTTACCGTATCAAATCAGTGCCTACGGTTTTGTAATATTTTTACTGCAATCTTTGCCCTTTTTCCTCACTGCAATCGTTAACAGCACATCTTCTTTCCCGTGAAATTAAGGGAAACACATTGTGCTGCCCTTGGTCCTCCATAAAGGTAATGTCTCAGGCAAAAATATTTTGCATTCGGTAGAGGCAAATAGATGCTAACGATAAAAATATGATTATAATGGATGAAATATATTTGTTGAAAAAAAAATTATTTCATCCTTAATTTCTTTAAGAAATGATTTAATGTTTTTTAAATTTTTTTCTCTTTATATTGTAGATTTAAATTTAGTTTATGTTATGTCTAACTTTTGGAAAAGGGGAATTATAATTTGGGTAATGGATTTCTATTGAGAGTATATTTGTTTAATATTTATTTTGGTTGATCGGATGAATTAATATAAAATTTATATATTTTACATTATATTATATTTATTTATATTAAAACAATGTTTTTATATATTTTATATTATAATTTTAATTTATATTATATTATATTTTATTTTTTAATTTTTAATTTTCCTACTTTTTCTTTTATAAACATAACATGAGCCTACATCAATAAGGTCTGATTATCTTCTTCATTCAAAAGTTTTGTTTCAATTATATTTGGATTCCTATAATGGGATGTATAGTTGATATGAAGCTATTACATCTCCATTGAGATCTTTGTTGCACAAACAACATAATTTATTTAATGGTCTATCAATTGACCTCATGTAGTACATAAAATATATTTGAAAGTAGACCAAATTTTCCCTAATTAACTTTTCACACCTATTCGGCGTATCCATTGCACACCAAAGTGCAATTGCTAGTTTAATTATGGAAGAGTGGAAGAAAAAGGAATTAATGTGCATGATGAAATAATATTAGAATTATTAAATAATAAAAAATATTTAATAACTTGTGCAAGTAAAGATTAATTAAATCATAAAAATTTACTTAATTAATGGTGGAAGATGTTAAAATAATTAAATTATTATTTAATTAATAAATTAATAGGGAAGGGAGGGAAATTTAGATTTTTGAATTTGAAATAGAAGAATGTAGTTAGTTTAATTAAATAATTAAAATTATTTAATTAATTAGGATGGAAATTAGTAAAATATTGTTTGCAATCGTCAAGACAATTTTTGGTGTCTACAGAAAGTAGTAGGTCACATTCTAATATATACCAAGTTTCATGGTTATCGAAGGCTCAAAAATATGATTATGAATAAATAATGATTAGTGGCATTCTACATTAGAGATTACTCTAATAAAATAGTGTGATGTAATTCCTCTATATGTCTATCATGTGTTGTTGGGTGGACCATGGTAGTATGTTGTTTATGCAATCCATTATTGGAGGAAGAACACCTTTACTATTACAAAAGGTACAAAGAAGTATTAGTTGCTATCAATTAAGGTAAATGAAGAACCATAGAAAATAAGGTAATTTTCTTGACTAGTATTAACTTTTTCAAGGAAGTGATTAATTTATAGTAGTGCTAGTTGTTCATGGTTAAGCTTGTGCTAATAGAAGAAGACACGCTACTTAATTCTTAGAAGCCAAAAATTTAAGCACTACTAGAATTGGAAGTGGATGGTAGAATTCTTGAAAGATTAGTGCACAATATTTTAAATTTTATGGATTTCCTTCTAGGATCCATTTTACCAAAAAAGTACACCACATAAGATGAGTCCTAATATGAGTGTTGAATTGAATAAACAAGTTGAAGAACAATTAAAAAGAGGCCTAGTTAGAGAAATTGTTATCACTTTTACTTTTCTGTACAATACTCTAAAGAAGGGAAGATCTTCGAGAATGTGTACAAGGACCCACTATTATAAATAACTTCATCATTAAGTACTTTTTTTCGTTGCCGTATATGGATAATCTACTAAACAATTTAATTGGAGCACACTACTTTTCCAAAATTGATCAAAAATTTGTTACCATTAAATCAAAATCATGAGGGAGATGATGGAAGACTAGTTTTAGAACCAAGGATGGATTGTATGAATGGATGGTCATGTCATTGGGCTAACTAATGAACCAAGAACATTCATGGGTTAATGAATAAAGTCTGAAAACTATTCTTAGGTAAATTTGTAGCTATTTATTTGCATGATATTTTAGCATTTTTAAAGATAAAAGAAGAGCATGGTATACATCTATAATAGATATTATCGTATCTAAGGAAGAAGAAGCCATGTGTTGTCATGTGTCCTCCTCATAAGACATTAGATTCTACATATTTTATTTATTAAATTTCATGTTTTGATTAGATAAATGGGAGAGGGCTCAAACCCTTACAAAACAACCAACTAGATAGACAAGAGGGAGGAACTCACGAGTAGTGATACCACCCAAATAAAATAAAAAAGGATAGACCTTTCTTGAGTGAGCTTTTGACCAAAGCAGCAAACTGGTGAGAACAAAGGTCCTAACTCCACAAAAAGCTTCACATTTTTAGAATTGAGGGGTTTAAGAAGGAACCCTAAACCGTCTTCCAAACAAAAACCAATTGCACTAGAAACAAAGTAGCCAAAGAAACAAATAACTAATAGTAGGTTTTGAAAGGCTTTCCGCAACCTTTTTCCCGAAGGACAATCTAGAAAAACATAAAGCAAAACCAAAGAATTGACTAGCATAAGAAATCCCAAAGGGTTTTGAAAGGCATCCGTAGAACTTTGATTAGTAGAAAACCCTACAAACAAAGCATCATGAACCACCTCAATAGGTATGTTGTCAGTAGTGCCACTCAGAATCAGAGGCCCTAAAGTAAAGGTCACAGGAGAAGATTCCCCCTCCAGAAACCTAGCACCAAGAAGAGCTCTTTCCATCCTTTGAAAGGGAGATCCAAAGGGCATCCCCCCAAGAGGATGTACACAAGAGAACATGGGGAAAAGTGGCATGCGCAGAGATCCAAGGAGACAACACCCACCAAAGGAAGTCAGAGGTCATCGTGGAATCAGGCACAAAGGAAGTAGATCCCTTTTCGATTATTTGCTCGTAGGGTAACAAGTTGTCATCATGCAACTAGAGCCAACCCACCTCTAATAGTGAAGATCCAACTCCAAAATAAACGTCGTCATCCAAAAAACAAGTGCAACCTTAGCACCGCAAAAACTCCCACCTCCCACAAACAACACATGGGTCAAAACCCTAGCTCCCAGAAGGGAAGGGATGGAAGTCATGGGAAAAATTAATGAACAGGGCATTGTTTGCCCCTTGTCCCAACAAAATATGCAACCCATAGGAGCCTAGAAGGGGCCTTCCACTTGTTAACACTTTGTAAGGATTGGGAGAGCCCACGAGGCAAGACGGTCCATAGAAAACCAGACTTGTTGTAGTTAAAAGTCCCTATTAGCATCAAACAACAACTAACATCGTAGTAATAGGGAACAAGAAATAGGCCCAATATCGAAGAAGGACCAACACCAAGGCAAGTAGCAAGTGAGACCCCTACGATAGCATAAGGAAGCTCAACATTTGTCACTCAACCTTGAACATGGCACCACATGAAGGGAAACTCAACCAATCGTTGCAGAACCAAAAAAAATAGGGCAGAATCTGGCAGCCCTCCAAGCATATACCCATCCCAAACAAGAGGGATGAGGAAAGGGGCAAAATCCAAAATGTCATAGCAAGGAGGGACATGCTAGAAACTACCCACGAAAGGGAAACAAAAAAAGCTAGATGAGATCCAATAGGCACAAATCCCTCCACCAAAACTCTACAATAGAATCTAGGGAAAGAACAGATAGTCCATGGTCATCAAACCCCCTTCATCGCCATCTTCCTCATCCACATCCTCTACAATTTCTCTTCCTCCAAAAACCCTAGCACCTCTCTTCCTGCTCTTGCTCCACTCTATTTTTGGATTCCAATGTCAAATCATTGTTAAATTTCATGTTATAGTATAGTATTTTGACGATAATTTCCATCTAGCATTTTGATGATAATTTATGATGAAAATTATCATGTATATTCTTTTTTAGATATATGATGACCTTCTTTGTAAGATTTGACCTTGTTGTAGAATATGTTTGTAGACACATAAAATTGTCCTAGCCTAATTAATAAATATTTTATTTATTTAATTATTTTATCCTAAGCCTTCTTTAAATTAAATAGATTTTTATTTATTTAATTAATTCACTAAGCCTTTTTTAGCCTCTCGTTATTTAAATAAATATTTTTATTTATTTAAATTATCTTTTTCCTAAATTAAATAAATATTTTATTTATTTAATTGGTCCCACTTCTTCTATTAATTAAATGTATTTTTATTTATTTAATTATTTCATTAGCTTTTTCTCTCCATGACACTTGTCATTTATCTCTTGATTTTATCCTAAGCACCTTTCTACTATTTTATCATTTTCCCTACCTACCCTTAAACCCTAGCCGACTATTTGTCATTTCACCTTTTAATTTCTAAGTTGTCTTCTATATAAGAGGATTCCTTCATCCTTTCATAATCGTAATCCAACAATCTGACTAATCAACAATCAAGTGACTTCACAAACAAGATCAATGGAGATAGGAAACAATGGAAATCAAACCGTACCAAGCAAGTGAATAATATAATCTTTCTATTTTGTTGTGACTTGCATGTTTTAGGTTCTTCATTGGTGTATGGTGGATTCTTGATTGTAGAACTAGGGTTTATGTGGTTGGATCTTTGTTAGTTTTACAATAGTTTAATCATCCCAATTTCACCTTATACAAAATTGAAAGTTTAGAAATAAATTTATAGCTACTGTTTTTATTATTTTGACACCTGAATATAGTATCATTAATTATTATCCTTTATAAATGATATTGATGATACTCAATTTAAGACCAAGTATACAATTAAAATATAATTACAAAACCAAATTATCAACTAAAATTATCGAAAATATAAATTATCATATCACAAAATATTTAAAGTATTATATTCAAATCTTGATTATATGAAAAATTTAAATGGATATATTTATAAGTTTGCAATTATATCCATAATCTTTTTGGATATCAAAACATACTTATACTATGAGTTGATATATTTAAGTGTGCAGGTTTATGTTTCTAAATCTTTTGGAGAATAATAAGTATGTTTTTGCTTGAGGTTCTGGTTTGAAGACATTTAGACCCATATGCTTGACTGTTCGTATTATATATATAATCTCTTCAGATATATGCGCGCTTTGTATCTTTCTATATAATTTTGTACAATAATGTATGATGGATTTGAAGTGTACATCCTTAAATGCCTATCACTCTTACAATTTATTTCTCGATGGTATACTCAGCTCTCTCACTTTACTCTGCCCGAGAGTAGGTGGATTTGGAGGTTCTAGGGAAGGGGCTTTAATGTGCTTTTATCTCACAATTCAGAAGAGAATTTTAAATAAAGAGTATAAGAAATTTCAATGCAATGTTCTCTGATATAATGAGAGTAGGTGGACAAGAGGCTTTAATGTCCTTTCATCTCTTGCGAAATTTATTGGACAATTTATTGTTTTTACTAAAGTTAAGTTAGATAACTCTGAAGAGGTGTTTTTTCTTCTTTAAATAAGTGTTGTGTAAATTTTGATTGGCATTGATTCATGATTATGGAGAATTTATGAATCAACGAGGTCACAATGTTAGGTTTAAATCCACAAGTTTTTTGGATGGGTGAAGACACAAGTCTGCGATCATATTGATCCAACAAGGGTTTGAATCTTGATGGTCACAACACCACCATCATTTAACCAACACACTCTCGAAAGAACCCCATTTTGAAGATTTTTTTTAATAAAGAGTCTAAATATTTATTTTCATTAAATTTATTTAAGTTTTAATAAAATAAGTATACAAAGTATGTTCATATTATTAATCATCAATTTTTTTATTCCTTAAAATTTTAATGCAATATTCTATGATATAAATGAGATTGTGAACTTCTATATGCACCTTTAATATTTGGGTGCAATATTAGTAACTGTTTAACCAAATATATTATATAATCATTTTGTCTAAAGATTAAGCATAAGTTATGAATGTACATAGAAGATCTTGGTTGAAGATTTAAATAAATAAATGAATCAATTCATATAAATAATGTATTTACAAGATATTACAAATAAATTTTACTTATTATACATATTTTGATTTTTTAGGTTCTTCATTAAGGACCTAATATTCCTATCTCACACATTTTCTTTATTCTACTCATAAGATCAACTTAAGTAAGGTTAGAAACTATCTTGTATCAAATATTTTGAACTTTAGTGAATAAATCTGAAGTTTGTTTATATACATCTTTTAGATTTTTTTATTTTTTTTTTTAAATGTTACAAGAAGATATTGAGTTAGAATGTGAAAATCTACCACTACTAAATGTGTGTGTGAAAAAATGAAAAAGAGTCTGATAGCTGCAGGCACAACACTTCAATTAAGTCATTACATGTATGGTTAGTAAATCAATAATCAATAAATAATAAGCCATAACAAAGCGACTAATTGCCTTCTAAAAGATGTGAGTATAAGATTGCTCTCAGATTTTTATAAGCAATACCAGTGACTAGACTACACCAAGACAAAGGATTTAATCTATATGAGCATGATATGGATGCAAGATGGATGAATAATTCAAGCAATAATGATTCAAGCAATATGGATTCAAGCAATATGGAATAAACTAAATATGCAAAAAGCTAAACTAAGATGCAATAATCTCAAAAAGCGAGCACAAGATCTTCAATGACTCCAAAGCAAAATCAACATAATAATAATCTCCAAGGTGTTTCTCAAATATCTCTGGGGTGTTTTGGATGAGAGCTAAAGGCTGAATTTATAGAGAATTCCCAAGAGAGATAATGAAAAGGCTCAATTTAGGATTAATTGAGAAATCAGGTTTAGTTAACCTCGAGATAGATTCCAATTATAGTTTAATTGAAATGCATTTAGATAGGAAGTTCAAGTTGCATTAGTAATAAGATTTAATTAATTCCATGCATTTGTGATAAAAATAGATAATTCTTTGATTTATTCAAGAAAATAGCCGTTTCAATGCAACTGAACTTCTTTTTCTGAAAAGCTGTGAGTTCCAATTTTAGAGAATGATTAATAATTCAATTAATTGCTTTCTTATTTCAAGTTCTAAATTTAGAAGAAGAAATAATATCTCAAGTTTGATTTCTCTCTCAATTCAATTCTTTTTATTTTATTTTCAATTCAACTCTTGCTTTGTGATTAATTCCTCTTTTGTAATAAATTAATTCCTTTTTTTGCATGATTAAATGACAAATATTAATTAATAAAATATGCTAGGATATTTAATAAATTAAAATGGGATAATTGATCAAAATGATATTCTTGGAATGATTCAATTAATTAAATAAATATTTAATTAATATTGAGTAATTGATTTGCCATGCAATATTTGATGTTGAAGAATTAATTGATGTGCTCAAGATTGATTTAATTGCCTTTGGTTAGGACCTTGGTGATGTTTGTCGAGATTAGGGGCTCATGGTTTAGGTGACCATTTTTAGGGTATTACATTTGCCCCTCTTTGAATTAATGTGCGAGCAGCGCGTTGGTTCAAAGAATAGTTGATGTCTAGGAGATACTAGTTCTGAACTTGATTGATCGCGAACTAGATGAAGAGCGAGGTGTTTAGCTTGATTTGAAGCGATGAAGCTTAATAGAGTTTGATTAAAGCGATACCAATCCCGAACTTCATTGAACTAGGAACAATAGAGAGCAAAGATACCGAACTTGAACTTGATTGATCAAGAAGCGGATCTTACTGATCTAGAAATTGATTGAACCAGACACAGTGAGTGAAGATAAAATCGATCTTGAACTTGATGGATCAAGACACAATGAGCGAAGATAAACTATCCAGCTTGATTTGATGCGATGAAACTGAACACCTGCTTAGATTGAGCGTGTGATCAAAGATACTCTTTAAACTTTTGATTGAGTTTAAACGAATAATCAACTTGATGAAAAGCGATGAAAATGATTAACGTTAAGAGATTAATTTAGAAGAAGACAAATATCAACTTGATTTGAAGCGATGAAACTGATATGCCCCTAGCGATTGATTCTATTCAGATGATCGAGAGATCTCAACTTGATGTGAAGCGATGAAGCTGAGATGCCCCTTAGCAATAAGAATTCGATTTTCTTTAGTTGAAAAATATTTTTGCTCGACTTTTGATGAAGATTTAAAAAAAATTCTCGACTTTGAAGATGTGAAGTCATAAGGTCACTTGTATGCCCCCTCGGGAGCGAAATCAAAAGATAGCGAGGTTACAAGATTATATGCAATTTTTGGCGATGATAATAATTTGAGCATAAATTGATTCTGAGGAATTTTTGAAAATTCGGCGTTGATTGATGTTTGAAGTTGAGCGCAAAGTTGTTTTGTAGAATGAAATTGAGATTCAGCGTTGATTACTAAGAAATTGGGCGCAATTTGAAGAAAGAATGAGCTTTTGATGAAAAAGCGCTAAGTGGTCCAAATTGTGAAATTGAATAGGAAAATGATCTCGTATTTTGATTTCGATCCCAAAAATGGAATCAGAACAGGCAAATTAGCTAAGGGTATAATTTTCATGTCCATCGGAGCAAGTTGAAAAATTAGGGTTTTGGCTATATATGGGGTAAAAGTGTCATTTTCAAATCATTTTAACCCTCCAAGTTTGAAAATTTGAAAAGTCTTCTACGAAGAAAAATGGTGGTTCCCACTCATAAGCATCTATTTGAGCAACAGAGATGACATAATTGACCTCGGGACTATGAGCCAGTGGTAAGTGATCGATCTTAAGCCTTTTATTCATTTCATTTTTGAATTTTTTTGTTGAATTTTTAATTTTTAGCATGTTTAAAGTCGGCTATTCTTGTTTTGTTGTGCGAGACAAGATCCTGTCTCGTACGACAAATTGATGAAGTTTGTTTTGTCGTTTAAGCCTACTAGTTTTGTCGTTCGATTCCTACCCTTGTATCGTACGACAACATTCAAAAGAGCCCCTTTTGTCGTTCTAAGTGTAGTCCTGTATCGTATGAGAGTCTTTTGTCGTACGAGGCCCATTCCTGACTCGTATGAGTTTCTGCCCTTCTATTTTTTATCATTTGGAAAATAGTGAGCATTTTTTAAGGTGCAAACTTGAAATTTTGATTTTGCAATTGGCGTAGTTGAATTTGTGTGATGTTTTACTTCTCTTATAAGCTCATTTGAAATATTTCCTGATGCTTAGTTATTTGATTTTGTAGGTTCGATTGCCTCATGTTATTTTCAGATGCATCTATCCACCGACGATGACATTAGTGCGTCAGTTGTCAGAGGTTGACCGGGCACATATTGATTTGTGTGGATTAACCCACCTTCTTGATTTACCTGATATCCGTGTGAATCACGGTATGCTCATGGCATTAGTTGAGAGATTTCATTCTGAGCATAACGCATTCCATTTTCCAGTTGGGGAGATGACCATCACTCCCGAGGATGTTTACAAGATTCTTCGTATCCCTTTTATTGGGGGTAAGGTAGATTATGATGTAGCGCAGCTTCCTGGATTACAGGCTATCAGACATGTTTTCAGGGATTCAGATATTTTGACACGTTCTATCAGTTGGGACGTGATGATGAGGAGGTACAATGAGGATTTTCCACTTGCTTGCGTCTTGGGAGGATTTATCGGTTGTTTTCTTATGTCAGATAGGGGACAACAGGGATTTTTGTGTGGATGGGGCAGGATACTGGAGAGGCTTGTTGAGACCCCTCAAAGATTAGGTTGGGTTTCTTGTATATTAGCACACATGTATCGTGAGATGCATGAGATTGTTTATAGGGAGGGGAAGAGCATGGTTGCCAGAGTTTTGATCTTATAGGTATGGGCTTGGGAGAACCTCCCAATATCCAGGTCAATTGTAGATGATGGCAGAGATCGTGGTCAGCCCTTTGTATATAGATATTCAGGTTATGTCACTCAGTCCCATCTGGGAAAGATAGATTTTTGGAGACAACAGCTAGATGACTTGATAGCTATTATATGGAAACCTTATAGGGTTTAGAGCCATGGGATAATTGGAGGATTGTTCACAGAGATTTGTTTGTGACTCGCCCACTCATTGGCAGATCGTAGACTGTGGTTGAGCGATTCATGGTTTCTCAAGTGATGAGGTAGTATGGTAGACCTCAGGGGATCTTGCAGGAGTTCACTGCATACGCGTGATATACTGATGAGGAGAGGCAGGGATGGGCACCGAGGTTATCTTATGCCTTGGGTATGCAGGAGTTGATTGGATTATAGCGACTCCGATGGGATTACATGGATGACATTGCAGATGCGGGGGTATTGCCTTAGTATAGAGATTGGTTCCAGCAGCAACCTTCCCTAGATTCACTGATCTAGCAGAGCAGACACCTCGTATTGAGGAGATTGAGGATGATGCCCCCGCACAGGGACAAGGACAGGGATAAAGATAGGGACAGGGACAAAGAGTCGAGGCTCTGAGGCGGATAGGTGGCGATCCTGGTGCTAGCAGCAACAGGTTTCAAGCTGGAGGTAGACAACAGAGGGGTGAGGGTGGATCCTTGGGTAGTGTTGGTGTTAGGTTGGGTGGAGGTGAGGAGGAGCGAGTAGCTCCGAGATAGGTTAGGCAGAGACGGGAGGAGCAGGGTGGAGCTAGAGGTGGAGATGGGGGTGGAGAGCCTGCAAGAGAGTAAGGGGTCGACGCAGCATGGTTGATGAGAGCACGTCTGGCGGATCTGCAGTCACAGTTTACAGTGGCACAGACTCAACTGGCGGAGTGAGACCGTCAGTTATCAGAGATGAGAACAGAGCGAGACTCATTGCGACAGGAGGTTCTCCATCAAATGAGTCAGGAAGCCTATTATGTTGCAGCTTACAGCATAGCAGTTCCAATAGTGCAACAGGTTGTATCATACTCACAGTATATGGCACGATCAAAGGGATCTCAGACACCTCATCAGGATCCCGGTCAGCAGGCTCCACCTCCTCCACCAGGCGATGAGGGAGAGGCCGAGAGATAGATATTCTTTTTGTAGCTCTGAGATTTTTTTGTAGACACACCCATTTTTTGTAGCCTATATGATTCTTGCTCCGATGGGAGTTTGTAGATGTCAGTTGACATCATTTTGTACTCTGAGACTTTATACAATATATATATATATATATATATATATATATATATATATATATATATATATATATATATATATATATATATATATATATATATATACGAGATCTGATTTGACTTCATTTATTTGTGTTGATTCATTTTTGAGATGCTTTCTATATGCTTTATTATATATGTATGCATTTCTTATTTAGCATGGATGTATGTAATGCAGATGAATATGAATGTTTGTTTTTGTTTCTTTCTATATGCAAATAAATGATGAAAATGAGTAATAAGCAAAGCAAATATATATTTTTTTCTTTCTTTTTATGCAATAAGATGAATGCAAATGAGTAATAATGAAATGTATGAATCTATATAAGATGCTTATGTATGCAGCTAACATCTCAATACACAAGTACTCGATCGGAGAAATGATGAAAAAGAGACCACTTAGCTAAGAAATGATGATGCATCCAACTCTCATTCAGAAGATAAAGAGATTATTACCATACCGAAATCACTCTAAATTCACAAAATACATAATGAAATGCAAAATGAGATGCAAAATGAAATGCAACCTAAACCTAGTCACTGGATTTAAAATTCTTAAGTTTCATCACTGAGCATAACAAACATAATAGGCAGATTAGAGTTCCTTTCTTTTCATGTGCAATATTAATTATCTTGTCCACAATGACCCTTTTTCGATCATATCCTTGGACAGATTTTGCAAGGACCTGGATTGCGTGATAAAGAAATTCCCTCAAAACAGACAAAGAAATGATGGGAACCTCCATGTAGCATACAAATAAGCGGAGTCAAGGTATGTGTGGCGATTTCACCTTGATGTGAAGGCTCTTATCACAGACACCCAGCTTATTAGATGTTTCCAGATCATCGAAATCATTCCTACAAGCAGAATATATATATATATATATATATATATATATATATATATATATATATATATATATATATATATATATATATATATATATATATATATATATATATATATATATATATATATATATATATTATGCCCCCAATCCTTGCTTCTCTTAGTCAAGATAGACTTCCTCGAGTTGCTCAGAGGGATAATAATCGAAAATCAATATAAAAGACTGCATACAAAGTAAATTTTCATTCATAGCTCAAACTGTTTAGTGATTGTTTTCAATTTTGTTATTTTTCTTGTGTACTCAGTGATAAAACTCTTTGGTAGTTAGGAGATAGGTGACTGACTCAGAGTGGACGACCAGGTTTCACTGATGTAAAGTTAACTTAGTTGATATTGTTTAGGACAAGTAATGTGCTCTGTCGATTAACCTATGACTAGCACATTAATCAATTTCAAGCCATGATGATTCCAACGAACCAGAATGTCACAAAAGTGACTGAAATATGTACAAGCGATAATAAAGATACATGAAAGCGGGAAATGCCAATGTTGTGTTGATAGATGGAGCGCAGAGTACAAGAGGCGTATGTCTGCCAGGTTTTCACCTATTTGGCAGAGATTCATCATTTTTTTTTTACCAAGGTGCTTGTTTACCAGGTTTTCACCAGGGCATTTTTTTTCTTTTTCTCTTTTTTTTTTCTTTTAATTTTTTTCAAGACTTTTTATGATTTTTATGAGTTTTTTTTCAGGACATTTTTCAGCTGTACAGATTGTTGGAGCAGAGAATGCTAAGTGAAGAATTTCTTCAAATGGATGGTGTTAATCGGTTCACGGAGTTGTTCTCCTTCCGATGTTGAGAGCTGATAGGCACCAGAGCCAAATACTGCAGTAACGATGTAGGGACCCAACCAGTTCAGTTCAAACTTTCCTTTGTTGTCTCAAAACTATTGATTTTTAGGATTTTCTCTCAGAACTAGGTCACCAACCTGAAATTCTCTTTGTCGAACCTTCTTGTTATATCCTCTGGACATTCTCTTTTGATATACTCTAAGATGATCAAACGCCACTTGTCGACGCTCATCCAACAATTCGAGTTCTTGCAATCTAGATATTCTATAGTCTTCATCAGTAACAAGACCTTGCAAAGAAACTCTTAGAGATGGTATTTCTACTTCAATAGGTAATACTCCTTCATTTCCATACACCAAAGAGAAAGGTGTAGCCCCAATAGGTGTTCTGGTACTTATTTTGTAAGCCCATAATGCAGGATTGAGCTACAAATGCCAATCTTTCCCAAATTTGTTTACTGTTATGTGTAAGATAGTCAACTAGTTTTTGTTAGATGCCTCAGCTTGTCCATTACCTTGAGGGTAATATACAAATGACTAGTGTTGCTTAATTTTGAATTTCTCACAGAGCTCATCCAAATATTTATTCTTGAATTGTCCTCCATTGTCAGTCATGATGGACGAAGGTATCCCATACCTGCAAATAATATGGTTTAGAATGAACATAGCTACTTGTTTACCGATTGCTTTGATGATTGGAACTGCTTCTACCCACGTAGTGAAGTACTTAGTGGCAGTTATGATAAACTTGTGTCCGTTGGATGATGCAGGATAGATCTGACCAATGAGATCAAAGGCCCATTGCTAGAAAGGCCAATGTGTGATGAAGGGTATGAGATCCCTTGTTGGAGAATGTATGAGATTTCCATGTAGCCGATATTTCTCATAAGTCTTAGAAAACTTTATAGAATCTTTCTCCATGTCTGGCCAGTAGTAGCCAGCCCGCAGTAGTTTTCGAGCTAAAGTAAGACCATTCAAATGAGATCCACAAATACCTTCATGGACTTCCAATAATGCATGTTTAGATTCTTCAGTTTCTAGACACCTAAGCATTGTACCGTCCAAAACTCGTCTAAATAGATCGCTAGCAATGATGACGTATCGTGAAGCGTTTCAGGTTAGGTTCCTTTTCTCATTACGGGTAATATTTTCAGGGATAATTTGATCTCGTAGATAAGAGTAAATGTGGTTGTATCGAGATGAGTCATGTCCAGTAATAGAATAGACTATTTGGGTCTCAGGAGAATCATAGGCAGGGTAATGTAACTCTTCCACCAGGAATTCAAAGCGAAAATTGGATTCTTGTAACTCAAGTATAGATGCCAAGGTGGCCATAGCATCTATTGATCTGTTTGCGGATCTAGGGATCAGTTGGAATGATACAAAAGAAAAATATTTCTTGAGATCATCCACCATTCTCTTATAAGGCATTAGTTTCTCATCTCGAGTCTGATATGTATCATTGATTTGATTGATGATCAGCTGAGAATCTTCATAGATGTGTAATTTTGCAACCTTCTATTCTATAGCTAGCTTTATCTCATTGACCGAAGCTTCATATTCTACAATGTTGTTTGTACAAGGGAACAAAATCTTATAAGACTTTGGGATTGAATACTTCTGAGGAATAATAAATAGTATTCCAGCACCAGAACCATTTTGAGTGAAAGACCCATCAAAGAACATCTTCCAGGGTTGTTGAGTAAGGTGCATTATTGATTCATCTAGAAACTCTATATGTAGCGGTTGAGTGTCTTCAAGTGGAGCTTTAGCAAGTTGATCTGAAATTACCTATCCTTTTATGGCTTTGTGTTCCACATATTCAATATCAAACTCTGTAAGGATCATGACCCATTTTGCCAATCTTCCTGTAAGTGTTGCTTTGTTGAGAAGATATTTGAGCGGATCAATTTTAGCCACCAGCTTGACTGAATGTGCTAACATGTAGTGTCTCAATTTTTGTGATGCAAAGACTAATGCCAAGCATTCTTTTTCTATTATAGTGTAGTTCATTTCATAAGACACCAATGTTCTGCTAATGTAATGTATAGCTCTCTCTTTTTTATTTTCATCCTGTTGTGCCAGAAGTGCCCCCAGTGATGAATCAGTGGCTGATATGTATAAGATCAACGGTTTTCCCTGAATTGGAGGCATCAGTATTGGTGGATTAGATAGGTGCTCTTTGATATGCTGAAGATGTTGTTCACATTCTCGATCCCAATTGTATATTACTCCTTTCCTCAATACTTTTGTGAAAGGTTAAGCTTTGTCTGCCAGCTGAGAAATGAAGCGTCTGATTGATTGAAGACGTCCCTGTAAACTTCTCATTTGACTGATGTTCTTCGGATGCGGCGTTTACATTATAGCTTGGACCTTCTCAGGATCAACCTCAATTCCCTTCTTTGAAATGATGTAGCCAAGTAGTTTACCAAATGTCACTCTGAATGCACACTTTTTTGGATTTAGCCGGAGTTTGAATTTTCCCATTCTATCTAATATAGGGCCTAGCTCTTGAATATGCGTGGATCTCTTCATAGTCTTTACCAAAGTGTCATCAACATAATCTCCCATATTCTTATGCATCATGTCATGAAAGATAGTGGTTACTTCTCTTTGGTAAGTTGCTCTTGCGTTCTTTAGCCTGAATGGCATGACATTCCAACAAAAGGTTCCCCATGCACAGGTGAAATTTGTCTTTTCTTGATCTTCGGGAGATATTTTGATTTGATTATAACTGGAGAATCCGTCCATTAGCGAATACATCTCATACTTAGCAGTCATATCGACTATCATATCAATGTTTGGCAATGGAAAGTCATCCTTTGGACAAGCTTTGTTGAGATCTCTGAAGTCTATGCAAACCCTAATAGATTTGTCTGCCTTTGACACGGGTACTATGTTTGAAATCCATTTCGCATAGTCTATAGCTCTGATAAATATAGCTCTTAACAGTTTTTCTAGCTCAACTTTGACTAGTAGTGCCACGTGAGGGTGCATCTTACGAAGTTTTTGCTTGACTAGTTTAACTCCTGGTGTGATAGAAAGATGGTGCATGATAAGATCAGGATCCAGGCCTAGCATATCCGAGTATGTCCATGCAAAATTGATCTTATTTTCTTAAAAGAGATGAGTGAAATCTTTCAATTCTTCCGCTAACAATGATTGAGCTACATGAATGATGTGTGGTGTCTCTTGACTCCCAATGTTCACTGGGTGAGTTGGCTCAATCAATATAGAAGATCTCTCCTAGAAGTGACTTGGCAGTATATCAAGTATCTCACCTTCAGGCTACCCTTAGGTACATCCTTATTTTTTTCTTTTTTAGATTCTGACACCGCCACAATGTGGTTTTCACCATCAGATCTTTTATTTTTATTTTTCCTATTTTTGCAACTAAGATACTTGATATCTGTTTCAGTCATGTTTTCACTCTATTCACTGGTGGAAGAGTCCATAGGTTCAAATGCATTGAGATAATAGGCTAACATATAGTCATTGGCAAAAGTAGGTATATTCATGGGTTGGTCTTGTAAAGTACAGTCAATTAGTTCTAGATGTACTAAGGATAGCGCATGGACAGGTTCGAGGGAGTTCACAATATTATCATCACAACTGTGGATCGAAAAGTTGAGTTCCAGAAGGATACCTTGCGTAAATGTCTCGAGACCAGGAAAAGCCAAAACATGATTATTAAATTGCACATTAATATTTATTTGACATAATCCAATAGACCTACTTGTGGCATCATTCTCTACGTCAGGATGGACTTCATATCGAGGTTCGACAGTAACAAGATCAGTAGACACATTCTTGCCATTTATATCAGAGGATTCAGAGTTTGATGCTGAGTAGATATTGTCATAAATAGGACTATTGTCAGAGTCTTCAGAGTCGTTGGATGAAGTTTCCAATTCTTCTTCAAGTGGTTGAGTGAATATATGTATGGTATCAACACCAACATCCTTAATGTTGCAAGTTCCTTCAAGATTTGTCTCATTTAGCATTTGTATCTGACAGACCTGTTGACATGAGCTTGATGGTTCTGTGACTTCCTGTCGTCTACTCCATTCAGCTTCCTCAGGACTGATGACCGGTTTTGCTTCTGTAGTTTCCAATTCTTCTTGTGTAATCCCATACCTGATTTGTTCTATTTTATTAGAGGGGTATATAATAGATGAAAAACTTTCTGGTATTCTTCCTTCCTCCAACCCTTGTTCATAGTATGCTTGTCTTCTTAGTTTGATTTCCTATATCTCCTTTGCTAGCTTTAAGTACATCAGCTCTTGAGTATCATCTATGATACTGCTAGACTCTTCTGGAGTTTCTGTACTGGATGTATCTGAGAGGTGGTCTGGACCCCATTCATACTTGTTTGAGTCAGTCTCTAAATCGTCTACCTGCTGCCTACCAGTGTATGCGACTGGAACTTTCAGTGGTGCAAACAATTCTCTAATTCTTTCTACTTCGTCTCTTATATCCTCTAGGACTTCAACTCCTTGTATTGTTGTAGCTGACACCATCAGATCTTGAGTGTTGACTATTTCTTCTTTCTTGATTGTTGATTCCTCTTTTTCTTTTACACACTCTGCTTGAGTTTGTTGAGTGTTTATTTCTTATAATATTGAAGGCGATATCCTTTTCTGCCACTTAGACTTAGAAGCATGTTTTTGGTATGATATTTTTCCTGGATTTTATCCCAGACCAGCTTTATCATTTGTGGATTTTGTTTGCAGCTGAATTGGTTCAATAATACCCTCTTTATGTTTGCCTAGAGGACCAGTACCTGAATATCCCATGTGTTGAATCATTTTGTAGCTTGGACCATATTGTGTTGAGGAAATCTCACAAAGTCATACTTCTTTGTTTTCACTATCTTCCTTAAAAATCCATTTTAGAACAACATCTTCTTCTATTTCATCTACTAGGGAAGTAGAAGACTGTACAAAAAGACCATCATATATGATATTCGGAGTTGAAGTTTGTGTTCTCATAGCCTCTAATGGTTTGGCCAATTGTTTTGGTGATGGAGGGAGAGAGACTAATAAAAGTACTGGTTCTATCTTGTAGCCATCCATGCTGGTATTTGTAATCTTTAATTTCTTTTCTAAGTCTTTCATCAATGTTTCTGGATTCTCATTTGTAGAGGCTGCCCCATTATGAGGCACAAAGGTATCAGCACCTTTTGTCAATGCATTACAAGTGACATTTGTATCAGCAAGAATACTGACTTCAACTCTGTTATAAATAAATTTTAAGCATTGATGGTATGTTGATGGAACTGCCTTCATTTCATGATTCCACGACCTACCCAGTAAGATATTGTATGACAGAGGAAGATCAAGTACCTAGAAAAGGGCATCTCTTTCCATAGGTCCCACCCTGATTGGTAATGATACCAGACCTTTAGAGGTCCTTTCTTCTTCATCATAGGCTTTAATTGTTATTTTCTTGACCGGATCAATGACATTTTCAGAAAATCCTAGTTGTGTAAGCAAATTGTAAGTACATCTATTCAACCCTGCGCCTCCATCTATCAAAACACGTTTGACTTTGTGTTTATGGATCATGGCTTCAATATACAATGGCTGGTTATGTGGATGATTTAGCGAGTTGTCATCTTCCTCAGAGAAGGTCAGATAGTGAGGTGAAGTTAGATGACCCACCATGGATTGAAACCGATCAATGTCTAAATCTTATAGAACATTAGTGGTGAGCAACACTTTGTCCAGGATCTCTTTGTGAGCAGAAGAGATTTTTAGCAATTCAAAGATTGAGATTTGAGCATTTGTCCTTTTCAATTGTTCAACAACACTATATCCAGAGGATGATGTTGAAGTTAGCCTTTTAAATTTATCAAATGTTGATTCTTTTTGTTTATTTCACAAGGCTGGTAGGTTTGATGTTGCTTGAGTCAGAGTTGAAGAACTAGCTCCTTGGAGAGTGACTTTCTTTTGAGAATGAGTGATAGCTCTTGCATATCGTGATTCATTTTGTTTATCTTGGATTATAATCACATTGCAATATTATGATTGGGAAGGCTCAATCATGTTGATGACGTTATCATTGTTGGTATAAGTATAATTTACTTTGGCACCTCCTTTGGTCTTTGAGGATTCACCTTGTTCATAAACAAGTAAAGGGTCCTTAAATGCTTTGTGATCAACATTGGTTGGGTGATTCTTGATAACAATTTTACCAGCGTCTATGAGATCTTGAATCTCATGCTTGAGCTTCATGTAGTTGTTTGTGTTATGATCTTTATTCCGATGGTAGTCGCAGTATTCATTTTCTCTCCACCATTTTGGTTTGATTTCTAGATCATATGCCCTAGAATTATCTGGTAATGTTATCAGGTTGTTTGCCAATAGAGTTTTGAAAGCGGATTCATATGATTCTTCCAGAGGAGTGAAATCACGCTTAGGTTTGGAAAGCCAAGGTTTCTCTTTGAACCACTCTTTTGTTTTCTTTGGAGGATTTTTTGTTGCAGCTTCAGCTACTTTGAGTGCTTGCATGCCACTAGCCAAGTTGAATATTGTGGGTTTTGAGTTAGTTCTAACAGTGTCTACCACTTCTTCATTAACAACATTCTTGTTGTTGTCTTTTCCATACTTCCAATACTTGTTCTTCTCTTTAGAGCTAGATCCTGGTTGTGTTTCTTTCCAAGGTGAGATATCCCCCTTCTTTATAAGTACATCTTCCATTCGAATAGCATTATCTACCATTTTGTTAAATGATGGGTGTACTTGCATTTGGATACTATATTTAAATTTTGTGACCAAGTTGTTGACAAATATATCCATTTTCTCAGAATCTGGGATAGGTCATGAATACCTAGAGAACATCTTTCTCCAACGTTGAAGGAAAGTAAGAAAAGGCTCCCCTGTTTTCTGTTTAGTATTGCAAAGCTCGATCATAGTCACAGAATGTCTAATATTGTATGAGTATTGTTGTAAAAATAGTTGGATTAGTTCTTCAAACATTTTTATTCCTTTAGGTAGACTTGAGAACCATTCCATAGCTTGTCCTCCCAAACTCCTTGGAAAAAGGTGCATGAGATACGTTTGATTGTGCATGAACTCCATACAGGCAGCACAAAATTCCCTGACATAATCTTGAGGATCTGAGGTACCATCATATTTGTCAAATTTTGGGATCTCAACTCGTGAAGGGAATGGAGGCATGTATAGGTTTTTGTCAAATGGAAATGGGCATATTGTCTCCATAGAATATTGTTTTAGGGATTTATCCTTGTTTTTTAGTTATGTGATCTCAGTCCATAAGGCTATTAATTGTCTGTGGACCATTATTATAGGTGATTCTTCCTTTTTAGTAACAAGTGTCTGAACGTCATATCCAGTAGGAAGTTTGGCACCTTGTTTTGCTAACTCTAGAAAATAGTCTTCTTTTTCTCTAGCCATGATAGCCTTCATCATTTTTCAGAAATCCTTATCCTTTTGACATTTATGAATATCTTTTTCGGGAGGTTTAGAATCTTCAACTTCACTTGATGAGGAATCATTATCAGTTCCGTGAATACTAAGGTTGTCTTTGTCATTGTGTTTTGTTTCATGTATAGTGGGAGATTCAGGTTCATCAAAAATTGGTACCCTTGATGATGAAGGTTTATCAGTGAGCAGGTCCTTCACGTAATATGGGTTATCTTTATATGTGAAGGTTTGTCCTTTTCTTTTGGCCTCTTTCTTACGAGAACTCCTGGTTTGAGTAGGCATTTTTATGGATTAGTGTGACCTAAAGTTGTTTGTGATGCAAAGGTCAAGGTCAAATTCAGAGCTAGTTGTTCAGTTAACGTATTTGTTTGAGAGAAGCAACTAAGATTTAGTCTAGTTTCAGGAAAGATCTATCCTGTATAAGATGTTTATCTAAGTTGATTCGAGAATAGTGACTAAGATCAGTCTGGTTTCAGGAATGATCTATCCTGTATAAGACATTATCTAAGTGACTTAAGTTTGATAAGTAGTTGTTTGAACTAGCTGAAAGATGATCGACCAAATCATGCAACACAAATGGAAGAGGTACATTGTCTTGATCTGTTTATGCTTAGGATGATGATAACCAGTATTATGCTTGTTGTAGATTTGTTTTAGGCAAGTTTGACTGTTCTGTTATGACAAAATTAGAGATTCATACGACAAGTTTTAATGAGTCAGACAACAATTCAATAGCTTCATGATGACAACAACAGTGTTTCGTACGAGTTGCTGCCTAGTACCGTACGACAAATGGGTATGTCTAGGACAACAGACTATTCAGTGCAATTTTTTATCATATGACACAGGATTTAGCATCAGACGATAGACTATTAGGATTCATACGACATAGTATTAAGGCTCAGATGATAAATAATCAGACTCGTACGACACAGGATATGAAGCAGGATGATAAATGATCAGATTCGTACGATTGTTCACAGGACAGAGACTAAATTCTGAGTTTTCAATAGCTAAGTATGACAATTGAGTATGACCAATTTTGAGATGGACTAATTGTTTACTAGGATAGACTAGTTTTGGACAGAATTTCGACTTAGGATAGACTAGTTCTGACACAGACAGAGTTTTTGATCACTGAGTTGTTTCTTGTTTTCTCCAGTTTTTTGGTATTTCAGTTTTAGTTTGAGGGATGAAAACATAGAAAACACTTAATATGAATAGTAACTCCAATCACAGCATGCAAACCCTACGGAATTTGGTGAGAGAAGAAAACCTTTTCTTGTAGACTCAAGTACACACCCAATAGATAATCAGAATAGAGCCGTTGAGTCTCACACAATGGATTCTCAACATCGTATTATCCAACTCCAAATGCTAATGGGGGTACGAAATGACAAGTATCTTGGGAGAGTTACTATCTCTCTTGCACAAAGATTATTCCCCTTTTAGAGGTGAACCAGGTAGCTTCTAATTTGAATTGGATCTAGTAAGGGGTTTGTTCGGCACATCGAGGTATAAACTCAATTAAGAGGTCTCCCAGCCTTGAAAACCAAGGTTCAATATACCCGAAGGGGTCAGTCGTTAGTATAATCAAATTGAACAGAAAACCAGAGTCATAAAATTTGCTTTTTTCTCTTTTTAACCAGGAAAAATACAAAATCGTACGACAGTATTTACCAGATCGTACAATACAGGATTCCAGTTCGTTCGACACCTGCAGTTTGTCATTTTGGCCTGTGAGAAATATTGTACGATATTACGTAGAGACTGTATGGACAAAAATTTGAAAAGTCAAAAATCTGAAAAATAACAAAAATAAAAAGTCAGTCTTGGAGGCCAAAAAATGTAGTCTTCTACCCCACGGTGGGCGCCAGAAATGTGTGTGTGAAAAAGTGAAAAAGAGTCTAATAGCTGCAGGCACAACACTTCAATTAAGTCATTACATGTATGGTTAGTAAATCAATAATCAATAAATAATAAACCATAACAAAGCGACTAATTGCCTTCTAAAAGATGCAAGTATAAGATTGCTATTAGATTTTTATAAGCAATACCAGTGACTAGACTACACCAAGACGAAGGATTTAATCTATATGAGCATGATATGGATGCAAGATGGATGAATAATTCAAGCAATAATGATTCAAGCAATATGGATTCAAGCAATATGAAATAAACTAAATATGCAAAAAGCTAAACTAAGATGCAATAATCTCAAAAAACGAGCACAAGATCTTCAATGACTCTAGAGCAAAATCAGCATAATAATAATCTCCAAGGTGTTTCTCAAATATCTCTGGGGTGTTTTGGATGAGAGCTGAAGGCTGAATTTATAGAGAAATCTCAAGAGAGATAATGAAAAAGCTCAATTTAGGATTAATTGAAAATAATTGAGAAATCGGGTTCAGTTAACCTCGAGATAGATTCCAATTATAGTTTAATTGAAATGCATTTAGATAGGAAGTTCAAGTTGCATTAGAAATAAGATTTAATTAATTCCATGCATTTGTGATAAAAATAGATAATTCTTTGATTTATTCAAGAAAAGAGTATTTTCAATGCAACTGAACTTCTTTTTCTAAAAAGCTTTGAGTTCCAATTTTAGAGAATGATTAATAATTCAATTAATTGATTTTCTAATTTCAAGTTCTAAATTTAGAAGAAGAAATAATATCTCAAATTTGAATTCTCTCTCAATTCAATTCTTTTTATTTTATTTTCAATTCAACTTTTGCTTTGTGATTAATTCCTCTTTTGTAATAAATTAATTCCTTTTTTGCATGATTAAATGACAAATTTATTAATTAATTAAATATGCGAGGATATTTAATAAATTAAAATAGGATAATTGATCAAAATGATATTCTTGGAATGATTCAATTAATTAAATAAATATTTAATTAATATTGAGTAATTGATTTGTCATACAACATTTGATGATTGAAGAATTAATTAATGTGCTCAAGATTGATTTAATTGCCTTTGGTTAGGACCTTGGTGATGTTTGTTGAGATTAGGGGCCCATCGTTTAGGTGACCATTTTTAGGGTATTAGACTAATAAAACGTGATCAAGGGGTAAGTGCAAGAAGTTGTGTCCACTTAATGTGGAAGTTTTGGACTTAGTTAAAAAGTCAAAATCGGGTGGAAAGAATAGAAGACGAATCGGGATCCCATTGGCTCTCGGCATCCCGAGCCTAAAATGAAACAGGATCTCATGGGCCTCAGGATCCCGAGCCTAGAGCTCCAAATGGGATCCCATTTTGAAAATGAAACGGGATCCCGTGTTGAAAACGAAACGGGATCCCGTGTTGAAATGAAACGGGATCCCGTTTCACTTCAACACGGGATCCCGTTTTGAATATATAAATTTTTTTTTAACGTAATGCGGTTCATTTTTATCATACGGGATCCCGATTCAAGGTGTGGAGCCCTCACAGGAATTGCCAGCAACTCGCCTTCTTGTCTTCCAGGTATGCCCAATACCCATTTTTATTTAATAATTCATGTTTAGATTAATTTTTTAGTTGAAAGATTGGATTTTTAGTTTTAAATTTATTTTTTTTGTTAGAATAAAATGTGTTTTAGTTCAATAATTTTATTTTAATTAGAAAAGTATGTTTTTATTTTAAAAAATAGTTAAATTTAGTTTGAATTTTTTTTATGAATTGATTAGATTAGGATTTTTTTTTAAACGAAACGAAAACCCCAAAAAAAAAAAAAACCAAAACATTTAGTTTACACGATCAAAACAAAAACAAAAATGAAAACCAAAACCAAAAAATTACAACAAAAATGAAACTATTTAAAACAACTTTAAATTGTATACAACATACCCCCTATGACCACATAGGATCACATCACGTCCAACCCCTTACGACCACATATGACCCCATAGGATCAGCCATAGTGTCCAAAGGGGTCATGTATGTGGTCTTAAGGGGTCATGCATGCACATTCTAATGTACATATGTGACCCCTTAGGACCACATACATGACCTCTTAGGACACTATGCACGATCCCATGGGGTCGCACATGTACATTGTAGAACACATGCGTGTATCCCCTTAAGCCATCTCCTATTTTCAAATTCATTCCCCTTTTAAACCACATTTGTCCTATAATTTAGTTTGAGCCATTTCTATATTGTACCTTGAGTTAGAATGCGTGTATGTGTGTGACGAGCCTTTACTAGGACCACATTTTGTTCCAATGGGTCATAATATGGTCCTAAGGGGTCACACATGTGTGACCCCTTAGGACCACATATGACCCCTTTTACCATCCTAATAGTTGGGGTATATTGCATACACTGAGTATAGGATGTTAAAAGGGCTCATATGTGGTCCTAAGGGGTCATGCATGCGTTAGAACACATGCGTGACCCCTTACAACACAATGTGGTCCTAAAGGCCCGTCACACACATGCCACTTTTTTAACATTTATGTACACAACATGTACCCCTTATGACCCAATTTGACCACATAAGATCTCCTATATTGTGTACATACGTCCATCCCCTTAAGTCGAGTGTCTTAAGTACATGAAATTAACTAATTAACTAATTATGACTATACCCCTCTTAAAACATACTATTACAATCATACCCGTTTTAATGTATACTAGGACCTATTAACTATATTTAAAGTAAATCTTCTTATAAAATGATCCCCTTAACTATATGTATACTAGGACCTATAAACTATATGTATACTAGGACATTTTAAAATGTATACTAGGACCTATTAACTATATGTATATACTAGGACATTATAAAATGATCCCCTTAAGCCACATGTGTGTCCTATATTTAAAGTAAATATTCTTTCCTTTACTTGCCACATACATCCTATAATCTAGGCAAATGGTATTAAGTCACATACATCCTAATTAGGCCTATCATCTTAAGCCACATACATCCTAATTAGCCCAATCCATTTAAGTCATGTATCTTAAATGATTAATTACAAAAGTTGTAGATGCTAAATTTGAAATTCCTATTCTAAACTTACATGAAATTAACTAATTACAACCATACGGGCCTCTTAAATAGCATGTAATAGGTCCTATTAACTATATATTCAATTTATTAAACTTAATTATGATCAAATGTAATATAATTTCGACCATGTCCCCTTAAGACACATGTAATTAGGAAATGTTGCACGTACATCCTATAATTTCTAGGCCTGTCCCCTTAAGCCATATACATCCTAGAATTTATGCCTCTCCCCTTAAGCCACATACATCCTATAATTTGTAGATTCTAAATTTGAAATTCCTATTCTAAGTACATTAAATCAACTATTTACAACCATACGGGCCTCTTAACATACTATTACGACAATTCCCCTTTTAACATACTAGGACCTATTAACTATATATATTATTAAATGCCATATATATTAAATAGCATGAAATGGGTCCTATTAACTATATATTCAATTTATTAAACTTAATTATGATCAAATGTAATTTAATTTCGACCATGTCCCCTTAAGACACATGTAATTAGGAAATGCATGTACATCCTAGAATTTATGCTCGTCCCCTTAAGCCCCATACATCCTATAATTTGTAGTTACTAAATTTGAAATTCCTATTCTAAGTACATTAAATTAACTATATTTACAACCATACGAGCCTCTTAACATACTATTATGACATTTCCCCTTTTGACATACTAGAATCTATTAACTATATATATTATTAAATGCCATATATATTAAATAGCATGAAATAGGTCCTATTAACTATATATTCAATTTATTAAACTTAATTATGATCAAATGTAATTTAATTTCGACCACATCCCCTTAAGACACATGTAATTAGGAAATACACGTACATCCTATAATTTAGGCTCCTCCCCTTAAGCCACGTACATCCTATAATTTGTAGTTGCTAAATTTGAAATTCCTATTCTAAGTACATTAAATCAACTATATTTACATTAAATTACTATTCTTAACATACTATTACGACAATTCCCCTATTAACATACATTCAATGTATCCCCTTAAGCCAATCTATTAACATACATCCTAATTAGGCCTACCCCCTTAAGCCAATTGTCCTAGTTAGGACAATCCATTTAAGTCGTGTGTCTTAAATGATTAATTACAAAATTTAATTACGACCTATTTCTAGACCTATCCCCTTAAGCCAAAATTATCCTATTTCTAGTTTGATCCCCTTAAGCCACGTGTCCTAACTGTCGGCCAATCCCCTTAAGTCATGTGTGTCACTTGATGATTAATTATAAACATTTTCATGTAGATGTTAAATTTTAAATTCTTATGTACATGATCATATCTATTATATGTAAAATCGTGCATGTTCTTGATTTCATATGTACACATGTAATTTTTTATCATTTATCTGTTTGTAAAGTTTGTATATGTATATATATGTTTACAATGTATATATATGTAGATTGTACATGTTTTAAAATTATTTGTAATTTAAATTCATGTTTTAGTTTCAAAAGTTAGAATTTAAATTCTTATTTGATTTTTAATTAAATGTATTGAATGTGTACATGTGTATATATATATATATATGTAGAGCTCAGATTGCATACACATCATCACATGGATTTGTTTGATATAGAAGATTTTCTTAATGAAACAGGGCCTAAGCAACCCCCCTCAGATGACCCTACCCATGGTGCACCACCTCCACCCCCACCTCCTCCTCCACCTCCAACCCCACCCCCACCCCCTCCTCCACCCCCACCCCCACCCCCACCCAGTCATCATCCTCCACCTCCTGATTCTGCTGAGGGTCGATTTCGAGCCATTATTGATGAGAATGTTATTTTCATACAGGGGAAAGTTAATGAGATCCTTAGAGCACCACATATATCCCCACACATGCACCGTTTTGCATCTAAGATGCAAAATGTTATTGATGCAGTTAGGTCTATAGATGTAGAGCTCGATTCACATCGAGCATGGAGAGAGGAGAGATGTCGGTTTTATTCTGATGGCCTCTCCTATAAGGATATTTTGAACCTAAGAATAGACAAATCTCACCTTGTTCCATATTTTTCAAACCCCGTCACAGGTGAACCCATTCCACCAAACAAATCCCGCATATCCATGGGGTGGTGTACACATCAAGGCATGGCCGATAGTTTTTGGGATCGATGGCAGATGGTATTTGATACTCCACCACATGCCAACTTAGAGTGCCCTTTATACTTCTTGAGAAAATTATATGCAGAGTTTGTTTTGGGTTTAAAGCCCAATTATTTTGATATAAGAGCATTCCAGGGTGTTGGTGGTGGCATGCCACAGGATAGGTTGGGGGCACGTATTGACCCCAATAGACCTGTCCGTCGCCAAGCCATTGTGGCTCCTATGCTTGTTATACCTATGACTGTTCATCAACGTTCTATTATCTCCACATTGGACTCATTGACCACACTCACTGGTAGCCTTAGTCAGCAGACAACCGATTTGTTGGACCGTGGTGACATTGACACTGGTGAGGATGATGTTGACATGAGTACAGCCATTCCATGTACATCGACACCTCATTTTTGTACGAGTTGCCATCAACTATGCTATGGGCCTTGTGATGGTCCACACCTTGCTTCGAGTTCACATCATGGTCCATCCTCTTCAACTACACGGGGAGCATCCACTGATCATGATAATATTGGTTCATATGTTGATTTTCTTTTGCCAATGATCATCCCATAGATCATGATTTACGTCGTAAACAGGTATGGGGAGATCCAGTACATACATGTACTGTTTGCAGTTATATATATATATATATATATATATATATATATATATATTTATATTTACATAATTTATATAGATCTCTCTATCTATATGTCTTCACTATTTACTCACTTGCATGTCTCCAGCCCATGTTTGGGGCCACTACGACACCGACTTCCACGTCGGATTACCCATCTACCACTGTGGTGAGTGCAGCTCCTTTGGCATCGGTTGTTGCGGATGAGCAGAGAGATTCGGTACATTGACACTCTATCTTAATTTATATATATATTTAGAGATTTAATTAATTTTGTTCATCAAACTTACATTCAATATTTTAAATAAATAAATAAACATCATGTACATTTGATTTAATATCTAGATTTAATTAATTTTGTTGTACAGGTGGACACGACCATCAGGATGAGTTTACATCCAGATGGGCCAAATGATCATCCTGATCCACTTGATAGTTTTCTATAGACATCATCATCATTTCAGGTATTTCATGTTGATTTAAATTTAAAAAAATTGATACAAGTTTTAGAATCATATTTTATTTAAAAATTAAATTAATTGATACATATAATTGATACGTACAACTCTTTTTTAAATACCTTGTAGGATCTTGTTGATAGTGGCTCAGTTTTTTTTTATGTCGCCCCGGATACTGTAATGCCTAGAGGAGATGATCTGAGTCAGGTATGTATGCATATGATCATTAAATTTTAGCTCTAGTTCAAAATGAACATTTTAAATATAAATTAGGTCTAAATTTCTATTTTAAATCATCAATTGATCTTGATCTATGTGTGTGTGTGTGTGTGTGTGTGTGTGTGTGTGTGTGTGTGTGTGTGTGTGTGTGTGTTCATGTACTATATATAGCATGAGATATCAGTGCCATTGACTGCCCCTATAGCACCTAGAGATGCAGAGCCCTCAGTAGAGTCTAGAGGAGATGAGCCTACTCATGTACACGTATGTGCTATTGAACTTATAATTGAAATTTTTAAATTGTTTTTAAATATATATATATATATATATATATATATATATATATGAACATGAACTATGTAGAACTCTAAAAACCTTGAACATTTTTGTCTTGTAGAGTGGATCTTCTCCTCTTCGTCCACGTGGCTTGAAGAGGAATCTAGATCATATTTAGGGCTTACATCCGTCTTCATTTTAGGGGCTAGATTTGTTACATGTTTCATGCAGTTTACTAACATTTGATCATTCCATCCCATGGGACTTGTTTATTTTGCGCACTTTGATTATATATTTCATTTTGAGCATGGACTTGATACATACATGTGTGTACATGTGTACACACTGGGACTTGTTTATTTTGTGCGTACACATGGACTTGTTTATTTTGCGTGTACACATGGACTTGTTTATTTTGCCCGTACACATGGACTTGTTTATTTTGCACGTACACTTTGATTATATTTCATGTTGACCACATGTGGACTTGTTGATCATCACACATCTAGACTTGATATACATGTATGCAGTGCTTGTACATGTGATATATATATATATATATATATATATATATATATATATATATATATATATATATATATATATATATATGTGTGTGTGTGTGTGTGTGTGTGTGTGTGTGTGTGTGTGTTTTACGTTGGAGTGTTCACTTCTCTAGTACACATACATACATGTGTTTCATGGACATTATATTTATACATATATTTATTTATTTATAATCATCTCAAGCTATATGTAAATTTCATTTATTTTTAATCTAAATCTATATATGTATGTGTATGTGTACTTACATGATCTACTAAAACCAAATAAATAGATTAAAAATAAATGAAGCAAGTGCAATTTTGAACACATATATGTAGTATGAGCAAGTGCAAATTTGAACACATAGATTAAAAATAATAATTTAGAGCTTCATCCACATCTCAAAATAGCAAGTGAAATTGAACACATATACACACATGAGGAATTGATATTTATAAAAATAGCACACTTGTACACATGTACATATATATCATGTATTAAAAATAAAACACTTGCAATTTTGATATTTTTCCAAATAACACATGTTTACACACACAAATGTTGTATACATTAAAAATTTAATTTAAAGCAATTGATAATTTCTAAAATTATCATGTACATGCACACATATATACATACTAAAAGCTTAAATATAAAAAAGTTTAATCCAGGTGCATCTCTTGAATATATAATAATTTAGCTTCATCCATGTATCTCAAATTTAAAATTTTCAAGATCCACACATCTTAAATCTATATATATATTAAAGTCTAACTCAATATTCTGAAATCTAAAGTATTAAATATAAGTTTGATCCAATCTAAGACATTTAAAGCAGGTTCAAAAGCGATCTCGATAAATTAGATCGCCACAATTTCAAAAGCAATCTAGAGATTTTAAATTAGATCTCCACAATTAAAAGCCTGGTAACAAGATGTACCTACATGCACACATAAAAAAATTAATTAGAAATAATTTGTTAAATGCATGTATATTAAGTAAGTCAAATTTAATTTAAAATACCAAAATAGGACATGATTTGGCTTAAGGGGATGGGTGTACAATTTGGGACATGTGGCTTAAGGGGATCAAACTAGAAATAGGACATGTGTGTTAAAAGAGGATCATTTGAACTAAATTATAGGACATGGCTTAAGGGGAGATTAATTGATTAGGACATGACTCGGCTTAAGGGCATGGGTGTACAATTGGGACATGTGGCTTAATGGGATCAAACTAGAAATATGACATGTGCCTTAAAAGAGGATCATTTGAACTAAATTATAGGACATGGCTTAAGGGGAGATTAATTGATTAGGACATGACTCAGCTTAAGGGGATGGGTGTATAATTTGGGACATGTGGCTTAAGGGGATCAAACTAGAAATAGGACATGTGCCTTAAAAGAGGATCATTTGAACTAAATTATAGGACATGACTCAAGGGGAGATTAATTGATTAGGACTTGACTCAGCTTAAGGGCATGGGTGTACAATTGGGACATGTGGCTTAAGGGGATCAAACTAGAAATAGGACATGTGCCTTAAAAGAGGATCATTTAAACTAAATTATAGGACATGACTCAAGGGGAGATTAATTGATTAGGACTTGACTCAGCTTAAGGGCATGGGTGTACAATTGGGACATGTGGCTTAAGGGGATCAAACTAGAAATAGGACATGTGCCTTAAAAGAGGATCATTTGAATTAAATTATAGGACATGGCTTAAGGGGAGATTAATTGATTAGGACATGAATCGACTTAAGGGGATGGGTGTATGATTGGGACATGTGGCTTAAGGGGATCAAACTAGAAATAAGACTAGTGCCTTAAAAGAGGATCATTTGAACTCAATTATAGGACATGGCTTAAGGGGAGATTAATTGATTAGGACATGACTTGGCTTAAGGGCATGGGTGTACAATTGGGACATGTGGCTTAAGGGGATCAAACTAGAAATAGGACATGTGCCTTAAAAGAGGATCATTTGAAGTATAATTTTAAAGCAAGTATAATCATTTCAAAAGACATACATAATTTTAAAACAAGTATATGTACCTCTATATATTAAATACTTATTCCATTACATGTAACACAATTGTGGTAGAGCTCTCAATAAGGGGATGGACCTATATATATCAAAAAATAATATTTAAACCATCTATATGATCAAATGGTATGTAATAAAAAGAAATTATACATGTACACAATATATACATACATACATTTAACATGTATACATACCTCTTTATTTAAATACTTATTCCATTGTACCATCTGCATCCTCTCTTTTTTCCAAAGCATCTATAATTATCTCGTGATCTTCCATAGAAATTGTCCACAACTTTTTATTACTAGGTCTGTTGCAATATCTCACTAGTTGTATATTTGTTGCAACAATCAAATGCGAGTAGTGTATTATCTTCTTATGTGTTTCATAATCTTCAAAAGTAGGCAAACCATTCTTCCTTGTCAAATATTTCCTTAGCCAAGTTCCAACAACTACCACTGAACCAGTCGGATAATGAAAACCATCATCATCTTCTCGAGGATTAACTAGTTTGTGTTTAGTCTCAACACATCGAGCCAACCAATATTCTGTTTCCTCTTCATTGTCCTCAGGTGCAACAACGGCATACACATGTCCTAGACAAACAAAAAATTAATAAATTGTCATAATTTAGGATTTTAAAAATGCCATTTTTAATTTACACCAAATATAAAAAAGTTTGAAACTAATTTTATTAAATGGCCAACAAAATAATAAAAAATGATTACCTTTTTGTACAAGGTCTGAAACATGATCATAATCATCTGATGCAAATAGTTCATCATTATCTTCAATTGTGTTAATCTGATCTTCTACTTGAGTAGGAGTCAACGATCTTTGATTCCAATCTTCAACCCATTCAGTATTCTCACATACATCAGAATCACTTGAAATAAAAAACTGACAAAAACATGCAAGTTCCCTTATCCATATAGTCCACGTGCTTGCATTGGAACTCTTAAATGAATGCCATTTTGCTGATCCGCTAATTGTCTCACAATCAAGTTTCGGCACAATGTTTTCCTCTTCAACTAACCAAAAGAATCATTGAATTGTGGAGTTCACACTTGATCCAGTAGATAAGGTTGTGTTGCACCAATCTACAATTGCACGTGCATCTTTAAATTTTACATTATCTTCAAATTTTAATTGCTCTCTAGAAAGAATTCTTTTAACACATGCACCAGCTCCATCATGTTCTCCTTTGCCATGTCCAGCTTCAAAAAAACTCCATATATGTTGCATATTGTATTCCTTGTGAGCCCTGCTTAACCAATAAAACATTCGAGCATTCTTGAATTGTCCAGTACAATTATCTAACCATATAAGATGTTATGTCATCTGGATTCCTCTTTCTCTTATATTTCTATAGAATATGCTGAAACAATATTGAACAAACTCTAACGAGTGCATCCTATTATCACTCACATAGAAATGATACTCCCTTAGGATTTTTCTATCATCCTCTGTGCTATCATCTGCGTGTCTATAAACAATATGAACAAAAATAGTAACTTGAGTGGAATTGTAATATTGAGATTGAATTTCCTCTTGTGGCTTAAGAGTATAGTTTTCTACAAAGTCCACCACTGATTGTATACTTCCAACTGGCATTGAGAATCAAGCCATCTAGCATGTTGAGAGTGTGTCACATATTTTGGTACAATCTTACTTTTAAATTCTGACATGAATGCATGAACACTAACATTCTCTGTGATTAAATCGACACGCTTTCCTATTTTTCCATCCTTTAAGGGATACTCAACATTCTTAAATCTTCTAACATCCACTAGTTGTTGTCCAAAATCAATTTCACTACTCTCATGCATACATTCTACTAGTGATGAAAAATTGCCACAACTAGAACATTGTCCAGAAATACATGAATGTAAATAAAATAATTGTCCATCGATTCTTTGACAAAATAAACTTGCTACAAATTCTTTGATTGATTCAGGTGGCATATCAATACCACATTCCTGGATAAGCATGTTACTATGCAAAACACAACATATGTATCGAAAAACATCATAATAGTAATGAAATTGCACGTGTGTTTTACAACAACAAGAGACTCTTTGCTTGTTAATTTTCACATACCAGGGCTTGCATTTTTCAAATGATCTTTGACTTATAGTGATATTTCTAGGTAACAAAACTTCATCCAAAAATTTTCTATAAAATTCAGTTTGAGTTGTGTCTAATAGGTGTTTTGGATGAGGGTCACGAATTTTACACCCCACTCTCAACTTTAGAACATCTCTAGCATTAGATGGTACCCTTGTATTATCATGCCAAAACTTTTCAACCAAAGATTTCACTTCAATATTCAATTTTGTATCTGACCTGCAAAGTCTACCACTAAAACTCCAACTTTGGTTGATTGGATCACTTTCAATACTTTCTCTTCTTTTAGCTGCTCTAACCAATGTTTTAGGATGCATCTTTAAAATTCCACTAATGTTGCTTACCATCCTTTTATTAAAGGTTGCTTTATTCACTATGGCAGTTGTTATAGCTCGTCGCACCGCATTCTTATCTTTAGATCGACTCGTTGTACCAATAGATTCTATGGCACTTGCAACAGTAGACATAACATGCTTAACAAATTCATCTTATTTTGATGCTTTCACATAGATGCCTATTTTTTTCATCACTTTTCTCATTTTCCACATTCTCATCAATTGCATCATAAGTTGACATTGAATTGCAAGTTCTTTTCGATAAAAAAATTCTTTGTATATTCTATTGGCATATGTTCTTATCTGTCTCCAAGAAATCTTACCAGGAAGATTATCCAAAACATTTTTTTCAATTTTTATAAAAAAGTTTCCCTAATCTTCAACAATTGGAGGATTTTCATTTTCACCATGTTCAAAAGGATTTTCAGTTTCAACATTCAAAAGAATTTCATCTCTACCAACATGAAGGTTTTCATTTTCATGGACAATTCTATCAATCTCAACATTGGTATATCCAGCTTCTACTAAATCAGCAATATGAAGATCACCTATAATCACATTATCCATGTCTTGCAGAGAAGGATTTGAAGATGTACCTGGATAATTTGAAGATGTACCTAGATTTGAGGATGTTGTACTTGGAATATTCTTCATAATTATTTCATTCGGATCATCATCATCCATAATTGCATCATCTACGTCCATCTGATCCCCCAAGGCATCATCTTGAATGTTTGTCTCTTCCATTGTTGTGGATCCAGAAGCACCAGGATTATTCATTTGTCGAATCGTCATTCTTCTATCCCTTTGACGTTTGGCCTCCTTCTCTCGTTCTTCTTGAATTTCCTCGACAGTCAATTTCCTCCTTTGTTTCTTCTTCTGACGTTGTTTAGACCCCATGACTAAAAACTTATGCAATAAATGCCACCTTCAAAAAATGGATATAAAATTGCAACCAAAAAGCATCCAAAGGACAACTAGATCATAAAATATCATTTAAAAACTCGCACATTTGAATCGACATGTTTTATTATGTTAAATGATCACATATTTATACAATTCAAAAAAAAAATTTAATGGTAAGACAAAACAGGATCTCGTGTTGCAAACGGGATCCCGTTTGCTTTTTTTTTTAAAATAATTTGCAATAAAGAATGGGATCCCATTTTCAACACGGGATCCCATTTGTAAAAAGATTTTTTTGGGGCCCACTTTTAGGTTTGGAAATAGGCTTGGTAAATGGTTCGGAAAGCCGAACCTGAGGCTCGGAACTAGTTTGAACTGCAACTTCAAGCCTAAATCAAGCTTCATACAAAAAAATGACTTCAAAAATATATTTGAACACCTAATTTTCAGAATTTTTTTAAACAACAAAAACCCATTATAGTACACACTGTCTAGATTCCAAATATATAATTTTTTAAGAGAATGGATCAATATTTTTAATTTTAAAATAATTTCTAAAGAAAGAGATCCATAAACTTGAAATAACATGGTTTTTTTAAATTTTAATAACTTTTTTGTCTTTAATTTTTTTGAAAATAAAATTATATGGCATCAAACTATAGACAAATCTATACAGTTTAAAAAAATTAAAAATTAAAAAATGTTAAGTTTAGGTCAAATTATGCTTGCCATACACGCGGATTTTTCAAAACAATGATTATGCCCAATTAAAAAATAACAAAAAAAAATATATATGGAAAAAAATTACAAAAAAATATCCTCATCAAAGATGAATGAGTTATAGATCTTTTCCCAAAAGGATAAAGAAAAATAGTTTCATTTAGGTCAAATTATGCGTGTCGTACACGGGCATGGTATGGTCCTAAAAAGTGACTTTTAAACTATAGGTTTTAGTAATGCCTATTCAAACTTCCTTTTTAAGATCTGGGTATTAAAATAGGTTACATATTTGGAAAGTAGACTTCGAGCACTACATTTTCTATTACTGAATTGTTTTAAGATTCATTCTTTAAGTGCCTCAAATATTTAGGTCAAATGGGACGAAATTGAAAAAAAAGGGAAACAACTTCCACTTTTTGGCCAAAAAGTGGACACAACTTCTTGCACTTACCCCAAGCTATAATCAAATTAATTATAAACTATTGACAAAATGTATTAATATATCTATCAATGATAGCTTACTTCTAATTGTTGCAAGTAAATAAAAATGTCTAAAATATTTGAAAATATATTGTAAAATAAAACATAATTCTTACGAAGAGTAATCATTGATAATAATATATTATTATAAGATTTAATAAGAAATGTGATTAAGTCTTAAAGGAAATTTATATATAAATTTAAAATGGAAATTATTTAATTCTAGTTATATCTCATTTTAATTCAGCTTGAAAATTTTTTTAGCTTATTATAATTCAAATCAAATATTTCAAATTGTAACAATTATTTAACTCAGTTATGCTAAGCCAAAATTGGGAAAAGGAGAAGAAAGAATACTAAATAGATTCAACTTAGTCTACATGTCAATATGGGGTGTAAGCATGAAAAAGATGTATGTGGCTATATGCATAAGGGTTGCAAGTAGTGAGGTGAGTGGGGATGAAAATGTAGCTAACAATCGAGAAAACTACTAAAATGAAAAATTTGGTTAAACTCCTTTATTCATTTTTTGTGACAGGAACTGTTACAATATTAGCAACAATATATGATAATAACAACAACAATCTATTGACGCGAAGAAAAACACACTTTAAACTCTTTCACACCAATCTAAAAACATTGAAATCAAACTTTAATGTTCCCGGTTCGTAGGGTGCAACAACATAAAAATTTGCAAAGCTTAGATGTTTCTTGATCCATGAACAAAAAGAGGTTTCTATATTATAATCATTAAATCGGTTTACGTAACATGCGTGCGCACACACACACCAAATCTCTAACATCAATAAGGAATAGTTTGTTTTGTCCTGGAGCCAACAAACTAGAGATGAATGACTTATGTAAAACCTTGGTTGTTGTCCACAAAATAAAAATGATTTTGTTATAACAACGAATAAAAATAGGAAGTATTGAGATTTTTGGTTTTCTCCTCAATAGCTAGCAAATGCATCACGGGTTCTTCTCGTTATTTAGATCTGATATGCAGTCAACATCAAAGAGGTAACCAACGCTATCTGCAAGGATGATGAAACTGCAATGGTGAATATAAATTCAATCACGACAAAGACAAGAAGTTCTTGCATAGAAGGTGATAGGAAAATCTACTCTTGAAGCTAAAAATAAAAGTACTTATTAGTAAAGACAATTTAATAAGTAATTTCATATTTTATCCCAAAACTATATTAAATACCACATATATATTGGATCATATGCAACATAAAGGTAATAAAATGGTGTGATATGCTATAAAAATGGAATATGAAAAGGGGTATGAAGCCTTGTGAAAATGCTGAAATATGTCAGAAAATGGAACATGAATGGCTCTCATTAAGTTATATCTAGTTAAAAATTGAAATGTAATCTAGTAACTTATATCATAGTAAAGTATATGCTTAAAAAATTTGAAAGATGCCATAAATTTAATATATTTTTTCATATGAGTGACCCTTTTCTCTTTGTATGCTTTTCTACATGTCTGATAAACAACAAATCAATACAAGAGATAAAGTTTAGAAACATTTGTTTTGAATTCTAACTTCAATTATTAATATTTTTTTAATTTTAATACAATAGTGTAAACTAGTTTTAGTGTCATTCTTTAAAAAAATTATTATTTGTAATCTAGGATGATAAGTCTTAGTTTCATTCCCCACCTCAAACATGGGTAAGAAGATAAAAGAGTTTAAATTATATCCATTGCTTCTAATGATTAAAAAAAAAAAGCTTAACCAACTTCTATACTTGCTAGCTATCTAATTATCTTAAGGCTGTTAAAAATGCCCCACCAAACCATTTTTCATCTATCTTAAACGTTATTTTATTTTTTATATTATTAATGATTATATCATATGTGTGTACGTCTAGGTTTGTTATAAGTTAATGTTGGCATTTCATGTCACCCTTAAGCCATCGACCATAACCAATCTGAGACATCTTTAATGGCTTAAACCCTTCTACATTTGACCTAAGGCCCAGAACCCTAAACCCCTAAGGCTTCCTGCCTTAAATATTTCAGCCTAGTTCTAATTTTGTGTTGACTCACTTGGATAGTCAAATCACTTAAGTGTCATTGGATGGAGGTCCCCCAAGCATTCTTTCATCAGCCCCAAGATCCCTACTACCGGTTACCTTGTCAAAATTATTTTAGCTCCTGTAAATTTCAATCACTTAGTTGATTGTGTTTCGCAATTCTGTAGTTGATTATTTGCCAAGCTTTTTACACTTACGGAGCTACTGAGTAAAGGTTGTAGGCACAAATGCTACTCTACAAATTTGTAGGTAGAAAGTAGGGTCCAAAAAAGAACCTGTGGAGCTACTGAGTGATAAAAAATAAAGCATGTGAGCCATGTGTACTCCATAGGTCATAACAAACAAAGACAAATTCATCTACGGAGCTACAGAGGTAGCATTAAATGATAAGGTGGAGCCAACGATTGTCAAGGCTGATAGTAAACTAATGTGGAGCCATTTCATTGGCCCGATAACTTTCAAATGCTAACAAGGAACACATGTGAGATGGTCAAATGAGGAAAATGTGACTCACGAAGTGATGAGAGCATAAATTGTCTCATATTTAACCCATTAAAATCATCTATTTCTTCTTAGTAAAAGTGGATTTGAGTAATAATTGGAAGTTCTTTAACTTTTTCAAGGTAGAATGGGTGTGTGCACCAAGATGGTGTGCAAAAAAGTGGACATGGCCCAAAAAAAACATGAAAAAACATAAAATGTGCACGAGGTATTTCAAAGTTTAAAAACCCCGTACATGTTTAGGCTCGTTTTGTCGAGCCTAACCGAAGCTAAATCGCATACAGGGTTTAAAGTATACTAACCACATTTGTGGTTTAGAAACTAAAACCTCGTACGTGGTTTTAGTTTGTAAACCACGTACGCATTTGTCTATCAATAAAATTTAAATTAGTAATATGGACTTGTATGCAATTCATTTAGCATTCCATTAGGTTTTTTTGGTAGGATATATACATAAAATATAACATTTAAGTATAAGAAAGATAAAATACAAAGAGAAATGCCACTTTCTCTTTGTATTTTATCTTTCTTATACTTAAATGTTATATTTTATGTATATATTGTCAGGATGTTTGAGAGTGGTTCCAAATCTCTAAGAGTTATAATGCAGATTCTAGTTTTTTGAGTATTCTTATAAATTTTAGACTTAGTCAAATTTCAGTAATCAAGATTCTTGTATCAGCATTATCCCTCTCGTCTCTTCCCTACATTCCCCTCTCTCTTCCTTAATCCCTACCTTTTTGTCTCTTAGGCCTCTCCCTCTCTGCTTTCTTCCCTCTCTCAGGTATCTTTCCCTCTCTTTCTCTCCCTCTCTCAAATATATCTATCTCTCACTCTCCCCCCCTCTCTTTAGTTTCTCTCTCTCCCATTCTCTCCCTCTCCCTCTCCCTCCCTTTCTCTTCCTTTGTCAAGTATTTATTTCCCTCCAAATCTCTTTCTCTCTCCCCCTCTCACTCCATTTCTCTTTCTCTTAAGTCTCTCTCCTTCTCTCTATCAATTATATGGCTATCAACCTTTATATATCTATCTCTCTCTCCTCTTCTATCAAGTTTCTCTATCTTTCATTCTTTCTCTCTCTATCTCTCTCTCTCTTACTCTCTTTCCCTCTCTTTCTCTCTTAAGTCTCTCTCCCTCTTTGCCTCTTTCTCTCTATCTCACTCTCCTCCTATGTCAAGTGTATCTCTCTCTCTCTCTCTCTCTCTCTCTCTCTCTCTCTCTCTCTCTCTCTCTCTCTCTCTCTCTCTCTCTCTCTCTCTCTCTCTCTCTCACACACACACACACACACATTATTTATCTCCAAAGTCTCTCCCTCTCTCTCTCTCTCTCATTATTTATCTTTGAAGTCTCTCCCTCTCATCCTCTATCTCTCTATCTCACTCTCCCCTTCTCTCGGGTGTATCTCTCTCTCTCTCTCATTCTCTCCCTCTCTCCTTCCCCTCCCTCTCTCTATTTCTCATTACCTCTCTTTCTCACTCTCTCCCTTTCTCCCTCTCTTCGCACCTCTCTATCTCTAGTCTCTTGTACTCTCCTTCCATCCCTTCATCCCTCTCACTCAGACTCTCTCTATCTCTCGCCCTCTCTTTCTCTCTCTCTCTCTCACCTTACCTCCCTCCACCTCTTAGGTCTCTCTTTCTCTCTCAATCCCTTCATCCACCTCTTAGATCTCTCTATATCTCCCCACTCCATATATCTCTCTCTCCCCATCTCTTAGGTGTCTCTATTCCATTCTCTCTCTCTCTCTATCTCTCTCTCTCTCTCTCTCTCTCTCTCTCTCTCTCTCTCTCTCTCTCTCTCTCTCTCTCTCTCTCTCTCTCTCTCTCTCTCTCAGTATCTATCTCTCTATCTCACTCTCCTCATCTCTTAGGTGTATCTCTCTCACATTCCCTCCCTCTCCCCCCCCTCCCTCCCTCTCTAGGGTCATATGGTATTCTTAGGGGTCATATGGTATCCTAGGGATCCATGCATGTGTCCTAAGGGGTCATATGGTGTCCTAAGGAGTCATATGACCCATAACAACACATAAGGGGTCATATGGAGTCCTAAGTGGTCATAGGACACCATATGACCCCTTAACACATCATACAACCCATAATGACACCAAATGGTGTCCTAAGGGATCAGAGAGAACCATATGACCTTTTAGGACACCATACAACCCATAACAACACCATATGGAGTCCTAAGGGGTCATATGGTGTCCTAAGGGGTTGTAGGAGACCATATGACCCCTTAGGACACCATACGACCCCTTGGGACACCATATGGTGTCCCAAGGGGTCATATGGTGTCCTAAGGGGTCATATGGTTTCTTAGGGGTCATAGGACACCATAGAACACATAAAGACACCATATGGTGTCCTAAAGGGTCATATGGTGTCCTAAGGGGTCATAGGACACCATATGACCCATAGGACACAATATGACACCTAAGGGGTCATAGGACACCATATGGTCCCTTAGCACATCATAGGACCTATAATGAAATCAAATAGTGTCCTAAGGGGTCATAGAACACTATATGACCCTTTAAGACACCATATGGTGTTGTTATGGGTCGTATGGTGACCTAGGGGGTCATATGGCATCCTATGACCCCTTAGGACACCATATGGTGTCATTATGGGTCGTATGGTGTCTTAAGGGGTCATATGGTATCCTAAGGGGTCATAGGACACCATAGACCTCTTAGGAAATAATATGACCCTAATGACACCTAATGGGTCATAGGACACCATATGACCCCTTAGGACACCATACGACCCATAACGAAGCCATATGGAGTCCTAAGAGGTTATATGGTGTCCTAAGGGGTCATAGAACACCATATGACCCATAATGACACCTAAGGGGTCATATGGAATCCTAAGGGATCATAGGACACCATATGACCCCTTAGCACACCATAAAACCCATAATGTCACTAAATGGTGACCTAAGGGGCCATATAACACCATATGACCTCTTAGGACACCATACGACCCATAACGACAAGATATGGAGTCCTAAGGGGTCATATGGTATCATAAGGGGTCGTAGGAGACCATATGACCCTAATGACACATAAGGGGTCATAGGACACCATATGAACCCTTAAGACACCATACGACCCATAACGACACCATACGACCCATAACGATACTATATGGTATCCTAAGGGGTCATATGATCTCCTAAGGGGTCATAGAACACCATATGACCCCTTAGGACACCATACGAACCATAAGGACACCATATAACAAAACCAAATGCTGTCCTAAGGGGTCCTATGGTGTCCTAAGGGGTCACAGAACACCATATGACCTCTTAGGACACCATACGACCCATAACGACACCATATGGAGTCCTAAGGGGTCGTAGGACACCATATGATCCTTTAAGACACCATACGACTCCTAACGACACCACATGGTGTCCTAAAGGGTCATATGGTGTCCTAAGGGGTCATAGGACCCCATATGACCCCTTAGGATACCATGTCCTAAGGGTTCATAGGACACCATATGACCCCTAACGACACCTAAGGGATCATATGGTGTCCTCAGGGATCATAGAGCACCAAAAGACCCCTTAGGACACAATACAATAAATAACGACACCATATGGTGTCCTAAGGGGTCATATGGTGTCCTGAGGGGTCGTAGGACACCATTAGGTCTCTATCTCTTGCCCTCTAACTCTTTTTACATCTCTCCCTCCCAACCCCCTTCTCCCTCTCATCCTCTATGTCTATCTCTCTCTCACTCCCCCTCTCTTAGGTGTCTCTCTCTCTCATTTTCTCCCTCTCTCTCTCTCTCTCCATCTCTCCCTACCCCTCCCTTTCTCTTTCTTTATCTCTCTCTCCCTCTCTCTTAGGTTTCTCTTTCCCATTCTCTCCATTCTCTCTCTCTCTCTCTCTCTCTCTCTCTCTCTCTCTCTCTCTCTCTCTCTCTCTCTCTCTCTCTCTCTCTCTCTCTCTCTCTCTCTCTCTCTCTCTCTCTTCGAGGTCATAGGACACCATATGAACCCTTAAGACACCATACGACCTATAACGACACCATATGACCCATAACGATACCATATGGTGTCCTAAGGGGTCATAGAACACCATATGACCCCTTAGGACACCATATAACAAGACCAAATGTTGTCCTAAGGGGTCCTATGGTGTCCTAAGGGGTCACAGAACACCATACAACCCATAACGACACCATATGGAGTCCTAAGGGGTCGTAGGACACCATATGATCCTTTAAGACACCATACGACTCCTAACGGCACCACATGGTGCCCTAAAGGGTCATATAGTGTCCTAAGGGGTCATAGGACCCCATATGACCCCTTAGGATACCATGTCCTAAGGGGTCATAGGACACCATATGACCCCTAATGACACCTAAGGGGTCATATGGTGTCCTCAGGGATCATAGAGCACCAAAAGACCCCTTAGGACACAATACAATAAATAACGACACATATGGTGTCCTAAGGGGTCATATGGTGTCCTGAGGGGTCGTAGGACACCATATGGTCTCTATCTCTTTCCCTCTAACTCTTTTTACATCTCTCCCTCCCAACCCCCTTCTCCCTCTCACCCTCAATGTCTATCTCTCTCTCACTCCCCCTCTCTTAGGTGTCTCTCTCTCTCTCATTTTCTCCCTCTCTCTCTCTCTCCATCTCTCCCTACCCCTCCCTTTCCCTTTCTTTATCTCTCGCCCTCTCTCTTAGGTTTCTCTTTCCCATTCTCTCTCTCTCTCTCTCTCTCTCTCTCTCTCTCTCTCTCTCTCTCTCTCTCTCTCTCTCTCTCTCTCTCTCTCAGGTGTCTCTATCTCCCTCTCTCCCTCCCCCATCCTTTATCTTCCCTCTCCCTCTCTCCCTACCATTCTTTCCCTCTCTACCCTTCTCTCCCTACCATTCTTTCCCTCTCTACCCTTCTCTCCCTCTATCTCTCTCTCTTCCTCTACCAAGTCTCTCTCTTAAGTGTCTGTCTTTCCTATTCTCTTCATATTTCCCTCTCGCCCTCCCCCATCCTCTCTCTTCCCTCTCCCTCTCTCCTTCCAATTATTTCCATCCCCCTCTCTCAAGTGTCTCTCTCTCACATTCTTTCCCTCTCTCCCTTTCTCTTTCTCTCTCAAGTATATCTCCCTCTCTCCCTCCATCTTCTCTATTCTCTCTCTCACTCTCTCCCTCTCAAGCCTAACCTAAGAGAGAGGTAGATACTAAGTGAGAGGGAGGAAGGGATGGAAAATTAGTATGAGACTAGAGAAATAGCCCATGTGAGAGAGAGGGGTGGAGCAAGGGAAAGGTTGAGAGAGAGAGAGAGAGAGAGAGAGAGAGAGAGAGAGGTTGATGGAAAGAGAAGAAGAGACTATAGATAGAGAGAGCCCATGTGCGAGAAAAGGAGGGAGGAAGGGAGGGTTTGAGAGAGAGTTGAAGTGGGAGAAATGGAGGAAGGGAGGAGAGGGGGAGAGAGAGATCTCAAATGAGAGGGCGAGGGAGGAAGGTAGTCTCTCTACTTTTGTCTTTCTCACTTCATCCCTCCTTCCTTCCCTATCTATTTTTCTTTATCTCACACTCTTAAAAATCCCTCACTACTTTTAACTCCCCTAACTCTCTACATCCTTCCCTTCATACTCTCTCTCTCACCTCCACTTCTGTCTATCTAACCTATCTATATCTCTCTCTATCTATCTATCTAGGTATTTGGATAAATATTTTAAGGGGGGAGTGCAAAAAGGTAGGTAGATTATGTAGATAATAAGAGCTTAGTGATTACTGAAATTTGATTATGTTTGAGAAATTATAATAGCTAAAGCTTGGGGAGAGAGGAGAGAATGAGATGGAGAGAGGTGAAGAGAGGATGACAGAGATAGGAAAATAGATAGGTCTAGAGCTTAGGGGAGACAAATAGCGTGAGATAGAGAGATAGAAAGTGAATGATGATACAAGCCTACTGATTACTCAAATTTGACTATGTGTGAAAAATTATAAGATCTCCTAAAATCTAGAATCTTCATTATGACTCTTAGAGATGTGAAGCCACTCTCAAACATCTTGACAATATATACATAAAATATAACTTAAAAATGTTATATTTTATGTATATATCCTGCTGAAAAACCTAATGGAATGCTAAATGAATTGCATACAAGTCCATATTACTAATCTAAGTTTATTAATTTGAGCCTTGTACGTGGTTTGTCTTCTTAAAACCTTGTAAATGGTTTTGTTTATTCAAAATACCTCGTACGGGGTTTTGTTTATTAAAACCATGTGAGCGCTTCATATTAAAAATACCCCGTACATACTTTAGTTTATTTAGGCTTGTGAATAGGCTTGGATGACAAAGTTGTGGGTTGGAAGTTTGATTTCCCTCCATTTCCCTCCTTTTTGACGTGTTTTGTTTTATCAACTTGGTTTCTCAACTTTGTCATCATCAGGTTTACACTTCATCAACTGGGTATTTATAAAATTTCCACCATATTTTCACCCATCTTCTAAGCTTTCTAACCATATAATTTTTTTTAAATTTAAACAACAATAACATATTATTCTTGAATTTATTTTACCAGTGTCTCCATAGTTCTCAAAGACATATGTGTACCATTTTTTTAATAAATTTTGACCTACTTATCTAAATTTTAGAAAAATTCTATATTATTTTATTGCACTTGATTTTCTACAATTTAAAAAAAAATTTGCATCTTTGATTGTTTTGGTGCAAGTTATGCTTCATGCACAAACAAGTACCTGATTTTCAGGATGTGCTCGATTCAAAAAATCATTAAAAAAAAATACTACACAAAAAATACACAACTTCTAGTGCTCACTCTCAACTATCTTTCAACAAAATTATTTTTCAAAATACTAAATCTAACTATGACTTTTTTTATGCGCACGTTAGACAATATGTTATGTTTTTTTAGAAAAATTCAGGATTTGTTTTTCGTGTGTGAAGGATTTGACCCCCTTAATCTTATCCAATATTGAAAAAAATTAATAGTTTGGAAACTAGATTTAGAGTACTACAATATTTGTTCTTTGAGTATCTTCATATCTTAAGTATATGACTCTCAACTTTCTCCTCCAAGTTCAAGTTTACCTGATTTCAAAAAAAAGTGTCCACTTATACCCCCCTTTTTGCACACCATCTTGGTGCACTTACCCGAATATAAAGTAAATATTTGGTTTATTTTAGTTAAATAAGTGTGATCTAAATTTATTCTAATGTGCCTCTATGAGTGTTCAATATGTAACAATGCAACTGAATGAGTTATTGAATAGCTCATGACAAGAAGAAGCTTCAAAAACTGTTGCAGTAGAGAGCTCCAGACATTAACTCCAAACAACTCCAGACATTATAGAAGGATTTGAAGAAATCAAGAGAAGATAGAGAAGAATTTTTAAGACTCCCAACACACTCCAACATTCATGCAAAATAATGGAGCATCAGTCATTCCTAAATCAATGGGAAAAGTGTTTGTTTCATGCAAGTTGTAGTTGCACACTACACTGTGTTATCTTTCTTCAACAAAGATAAATCAAGCTACCAAAGTACTCCAATGTAATTGAATTATTATATAATCTTCTTCATGATGATTAACAATTATTTGGTCAAATTAATTGATGATTAATGCATTCACGTTGAGAACTTGAAGACTTCCTAAAAATCAGGCGCCCATAAATTGTGAAAAACGTACTCAATAAAACAACGATATCTCTCTCGTTTCTCAATGAAATTCAAAAATTCAAAATGATATGGAAAGTACACTTCAATTACTAAAAAATAATTTGAGGTTTTGGAATTATTTTCAATGGGGAAAGAGAAGTTCATGATAGAAAATGACTGATACAAATTGGCGGGATGAAGGACACTAGTGTCAATTTTCTCAAATATTTGTAAACGACCCCCTTAAAAATAGGATCTTGGATCCATATTCTTAATGGATTGGTTGGATAGATATGGAATGAGAATTATATAAATCCATTGTAATCATTTGAGAAAAGGGGGGATTAGAAAGGCTTGTTTTAGCCTGAGGAAATAGGATAGACTAGTTTCATTTCCAGCAATGTATTTTCCAAATTTTTTTAGAGTAAATTCGAATTCAAGAAAGTATTTTATTTCCAGCAAGTGTGTATTAGTTGAGCCTTTTTAATTCATGAAATTTTTCCTTAGATTATCCTTTTTCATTCATGCAAGAGTGTTTTAGATTAACTTTCATTTCCTACAAGTTAGAATAGACTGTCAAATGAGTTTTCTCCATTCTCTTTTGCATGCAGCCATGGACACCGCCTTCGATTGATAAATTGAATGATGAGTATTACAACGACCCCATCATGAATTTGTAGAGTAAGGGGCATGTGAAGTTATGTGTTACTCGATAATTTTGCAAGTTATAAAATGAAAAGGAAAATCCACCTATGGAGCTACAGAGAGGTGCATAAGGCAAATGGTGAGCCCCTCACTTGATCTTGGTCGTCCACTTTGTAAAGTAGATGTAGATCAACGAAGATGTTTTAATCGCCCATTATGAAGACTTCCACAATGCATTTTGGTCGCTCATTTGCACATGAGGACCGAATCTAATGGTTGGCATTCAAAACCTGAATCAAACGTTTGATTTCAAACGGATGTTCAGAGGTTGCTGTCGACTTGCAAGTCAACATTTAATTTTGACCTCATAGCCAATTCAAATTTGATCTGATTTCACCCCAACCACTTCCAAATGACGTAGGATAATCTCAATTACTCTATCCAAGCTCTGCAAATGTTTCTCAAGCTTTCCCATGCCCATTTATTATACACAAAAGACTTTCTTGTCCTGACAAAGTGCAATCAGACATTATCCCTATGATAGACCTATTGGATTTTGATATCTCCTGCATGTATCAACTACAAAACACCTCATTTTTGTCCTTCTCCACCATAGAGGATATGTTCTAGCATGCAAGCATAAAATATGTTATCTAATCCATATTTTTTTCATGCTATAACCTAACCCCAGTTAGTTAGGGTTTGTTGATTTCAATGCCCAATCTGAGTTATGCCTACACTATAAAGGCAATTTTGTAACATATTTTCAGGGTTCTTCTTCCTTCAATCCTCATATAGAAATTCATGCTTTTTTGTATCTATAATCTTGGCTTGCCTTCATGTCAATAAAAGTTATATGTTTTACCTTATCTCTTCTTTTAAGTATGTTGTGTGTATAATCTCACCTTCTACATATGGTTTCTTTTTCTCTATTTCTAGATTGCAGATTATGTTAAATGTTTTATGTGTGTTTCTTGCAGATGTCTCTTCATCCCTTTTAGCATCACATTAAGTCCTAACTTCTTTTTTTTTCCTCGAAGATAAATTATAGATAGATATTTGTGTATGTTTGGGTATCTTTCTTTGATGTTTTATGCAATCAAAGGCAAGGGAAGATCAATTTCAATCTTGGTGCATAACCTCTTTTACTTTTTTGCACTCCTTCTCCCCTTTTCTCTGCAAAGTTAGTAAAATAGGTATAGGAATCTAGGATTTACAAGTGTTGGGTTGGTTCAACACTGCACCCTAATTTGAAAGGATGTCGACCTTCTCCAAAGATTCAACCTCACATGTGCAAGGTCCCACACTTGGAGTTTTTTTCCATGTTTCATCAAGGTGTTTGAGTTAATAGCTCAGGCAAGGGTGCAAACTTTTGTGACAACAGTTTTTGGCACACCCGATGGGATAGTTTGACTATTTTAGTTCAATTTTTCCTACTGCTTGTTGATATTTATTGTGTGTATCAGTAATTTTTGTCACCCTTAATCTATTGATCATAACTAATCTAAGACATCTTCAATGGCTTAAACCCTTCTACATTTGACCTGAGGCCTAAAACCTTAAACCCCTAAGGCTTCCTACCTTAAATATTTCAGCCTAGTTCTAATTTTGTGTTGACTGATGAATAATGATGAACAATAAATACCCAACAGATACTGAGAGGGGGGGTGAGTCAGTATGGACAAAAACTTCTTCAACAACTTACACTGCAAAGACTGCACTAACTAGTAAACAATATCACCAATCTAAATCAAGGCACTACCAGTAAAATACACTATGATTGTAAAAGACATAAACCGGTAACATCTAGATCTTCTCAAAACCTATTACCTCATCTCAACTTCACCCATATGCTTAAGCAAGTAATACATCAGAAATACAATGAACATTGGATCAGCTTGCATTACCACTTAACAGAAAATAGTAAGACATCACATGAAAAAGTATCACACATAACACACTTATTTTTCATGTGGAAACCCAACTAGGAAAAAACACGGTGGGGATGAATACCCACAATTTGTTCTTGAACTCTTCTCAAGTTCGCTCTGTTAGGAGCCTAGTCCGGTTAAAGACTTTACAACAAGTTCTGCTAGGAACCGATCCTGCTAGGGATCACCTGGTTAAGGGATGGCTAAATACTCGGTTAGAGGTTAAAACCCTATTAAAGGTTACCTTGTAAGAGGATTTGAAGAACTTAATGATTTTGAGTCACCCTGTTAAAGGATTTACAAACAGCCTGTTAAAGCTACTCGGTAAAGGGATTTTCCATCTGCTGAAATGGTTAGAAGTCAACAGGTAATACACTGATCTGATAACCACACTCAATGCCAAGGAAGATCCACTTCAGTTCCTTTACATCTACACTCACACTCTACAGATCTCTACTCACTTCTCTGGTCTGGCAAGAATCACTTCACATACATTCATTTGCCAACAACTTCAAATGAAAACCATCATCGACCTTATAGACAACAATTAGGTCAGCAACCAAAACATAAAACCCTAAGCATCTAGGTTAACAATACAGTCGGTCCAATCCTAGCCATTTAAACACATTATATAGGGTAAACCAATCTTGAACAAATCTCAAGACGTTCTCCATCATCCGTTCTTCACCGCTTTTGGAAGCTGATAACCCATCATGTGCTCTTCATCGTTTACTAAGATTTTGCTCATTCCCAAGGTAGATAGAATCAATCTTCTTAATGCAAGATCCTTAAGGAGATTCTTCACTCACACAAGGCTGACGTGGCAACGCGATCTAATCTTCATTTCAATGCTAGCTCATCACAGGATGTCGTCGATTGAATCACACAAACTTGGAATGCATCAACCGGAAACCTTGAAGCTAAGACTACCAACCGGTAGTCATATCAAATGAAACCCCAATACAAACTTTGCATATACCGGTTCACACTCCAACATATTGGTTCACTTTTTGCATATACCGGTTCATACCATCATATCGGTTCACTTGCCAGTTTTCTTACTTCAATATACTGGATCATACTTCAACATATTGACATCAATGACAACATAAAATCCCATCATGTCATCAAACTCTACACATATGCCAACAATCTCCCCCTTTGGCATTGATGACAATACTCAAAGATATCTCTACATCTTCTTCCATATAATATGTTTGCAATACTGTAGATATCTTCTCTGCTTCACATCTTCTGCCCCTTTGACAACAATGCCAAAGTGGAGGCACAAACATCCATGATCTACTATGTTGCTCCCCCTGAGGAGTAGCATCTTTCAACACATCAATCCTACAAAATATTTGACAATGCAATACCCGACTGATGTGGAGCACATACCTTTAGTTTACCTCTTGAAGGGGCAACACCCCTAATTCACCTCTTAAATAGGTAAATGTAGCCTTCGGTAGAGGCTTGGTGAATATATCTGCTAACTGCTCTTTATTGGAAACATGGTCCAATACAACCTCTTTTTTCTGAACTTTCTCCCTTAAGAAATGATACTTGAGCTCGAAGTGCTTGGTTCTAGCATACAATACCGGATTCTTGGAAATATTAATTGCACTTGTGTTATCACAAAATATACTCACCGGTTCAGATACAGGGACTTTGAAACCACTTAATACATGCTTCATCCAAATTGTCTAAGTGCAGTTCATAAATGCTGCAACATATTCTGCTTCTACTGTGGACTGAGAGATACAACTCTACTTCTTGCTCATCCATGCGACTAGTCTACCACCGAGAAAGAATGCACCACCGGTTGTGCTCTTCCGGTCGTCCACATTACCAGCCCAATCAACATCAGTAAACACTTTGAGATTGAAATCATTATTGTATGGATACCACAATCCATAATCTATAGTTCCCTTTAGATATCTAAGAATCCGCTTGACTGCTACCAAGTGGGATTCTCTTAGACTTTTCTGGAAACGTGAAACAATGCCTACTGCATGTGCAATGTCTGGTCTATTGTGTACTACATAGTGCAACTTACCAGTCATTGACCGGTATTCCTTCTCATTCACCAATGTCGAGTCGTCTTCTTTTAACACATTACAACTGCTCATCATCGGTGTACCAACCGGTTTGTTGTCTTCCATGCCAAAGGTCTTCAACACCTCTTTGACAAACTTGGACTGAGTGATAAAACTACCATCTTTCATTTGTTGAATTTGTAGTCCAATGAAGAACTTAATCTCTCTAATTAGTGACATCTCAAATTTGTTCTTCATTTCATCTGCAAACACATGGCTCATCTTGTCATCTCCACCAAAAATTATGTCATCAACAAATACTTCACAGATCAGAATCTGATCTCCTTCTATCTTCAGATAGATATTGCTATCTTCACTTGTTCTTTCAAATCCAATCTTCACAAGATGGGAGTGTAAACGTTCATACCATGCTCTAGGTACAAGAATTATCTCTAACTTTTCTTCTTGTAAGTATTCCTGCATCCTTATCCCCTATGATCTGCTTTGGATCATGATGCAGCTTTACATACCTAGGAATGATCTTAATTGATTCCTCTTTCTTTTCCTCTTCATCCTCATCTTCATCAGCATCTACTGGTGTAGGAGCACTATTACTTGTACTTGGTTGTTTTGCAACTGGTTCCCACAAGGTTACATTCTGTTCATCTACCGCTCACTCACTTTTGGTTTCCTCAGGTTTCTCAGAGGTTTCATCAACTCTAACATTGATACTTTCAACAATTCTTTGAGTCTTATTGTTAAAACACCTGAGAGCTTTGCTCTTGGTGGAATACCCTAGAAATATTCCCTCATCACATTTTGCATCAAACTTGCTCTAGTATTCACTTCTCTTGATATAACAATTGCTACCAAACACTCTAAAGTAGCTTACTACTGCAGTCTTACCAATCCAATACTCATAAGGAGTTTTATGCTTACCTTTCTTGATGAGTACCCAGTTCATAGTGTAGACTGAAGTGCTCACCGCTTCTCTCCAAAAAGTGTGAGCAACCTTCCCTTGAATCAACATTGTTCTGGAAGCTTCAACTACAGTCTGGTTGTTCCTTTCTGCTAGGCTATTTTGTTGTAGATTCTGAGGGGCAGACGGTTGCCTCTTGATGTCGTTCTCTTCACAATACTTATTGAATTCACTAGAAGTGAACTCACCTCCTTGGTTGGTTCCAAAGCATTTAATCCTCTTACTGCTTTCCTTTTCAACTAGTGCTCTGAAGGCTTTAAACTTTTCAAAAGCATCAGACTTGTCTTTCAAGAATGTGACCCACATCATTGTTGAGCAATCATCACTGAGAATCATAAAGTACCTATCTCCCTGAACACTCCTAGTTTTCATAGCACCACACAAATCAGTATGCACAAGATCAAGTAAATTATCTGATGTGAAAGATTTACCTTTGAAGGTTGAGGATGACATTTTCCCCAGTTGACATTCTCTGCACAAAGGATTCTCCGGTTTGTTTAGCACAGGCAATCCTCTAACTTTCTTGATCTTACTAGCCTTCACAATATTATCAAAATTTACATGGTAGAGTCTCCTATGCCATATCCAACTGTCATCAAACTTAGCCATTAGACATTGACTGGTATTTGTATTTAACTAAAATAAGTTACCTTTGGTCTGCATACCGGTGGCCATCAGTTCACCACTCTTTCCTTTTATTTTGCACACTCCATCTTTGAATTCCAGAGTGAGTCCTTTATCATTTAGTTGGGCAACACTCAAAAGGTTATGCCTGAGACCTTCTACCCAATACACATTATCAGCACTGCTTTTTCCATTTAGAGAGATGGACCCTTTGCCTTTTACCATACATGGTGCATCATTACCAAATCGGACTACACCTCCATCATACTCTTCCAGAGATAGAAACTTCCTCCAGTCACCATTCATGTGGTGAGAAAATCCACTATCAATAATCCACTCATTAGAATTATCAAAGTGGGAGACAAGAGTCTTCTTGTCTAACACATCTTCCTTAATGACTGCAAACACTATGTCTTCGCTTTCTTCATCTTATGATTCATCATCAATGACACCTTCATCGACTACAACAAGACAGTTTCTCCTATTTCCTCCTTTGAACTTTTTAAACTTCTCCGGTTTGTCCTTATTATCACTGTTGGGATAGTTGACAGCAATGTGTCCTATCCTATTGCAAGAAAAACATTTCAAAGGGAGCTTACCTATGTATTTTCCAGTTCCCTTAGGAAGTCTCTTGGCAAGAAGAGCTTCAAACTCCATCAGGATCTCCTCATCATCCATATCCCTGCTTTGTCTGGGTTCACAGCTGGTACCAACCTCTTTTCCCTTTCTAGATAGTGTAGCAGATGCTCTAAAGGCCGATTCAGTCTTCTGAACACTGCCATCATAACTGTTTAGCTCATATGCGATCAAGTTAGCAATGATGGAGTCAAGGGATACCTTTGTCTTGTCAATAGATCTCAACTCCTGAATAGCGGCAACCCTTATTGCATAGACCGGTAATAAGGATCTCAAAACTTTGCTAACAATGGTGGAATCATCCATTGTACCTCCTGCACTCTTGATGTCTCCAACAATAGTTTTAATCCTTATCCCATATTGTTGAATGGTCTCTCCTTCAACCATCAACATGTCTTCAAATTTTCCTCTAAGGCTTTCTTCCTTAGCTTGCTTCACATGCTCATCACCACCATAGATAGACTCCAGAGTATCCCATACATCTTTGGGATTGTCTTTGTCTTGAACATATATAAACTCAATATCAGATAGATTGTTGATAAGAGCTTCCATGACTTGCCCATTCTCCTGAATTTCTCTTCTTTGATCATCGGTGAGAGTACCGGTAGGAACAACATAAGTATTCTCAACATAGTTCTAGTGTTGAGCACCCATGCTTTTAATGTAGATCTTCATTCTGTCCTTCCAAATTTTAAAGTTATCTCTGTTGAACTTAGGACCTTCCCTCTTCATCATTAGAATAGGATCTTTTCCTCAAGCGGTTAAGCTTATAACACAGAGGACTTGGAGGACGCTCTAACACCAATTGATGAATAATGATGAACAATAGATACTGAGAAGGGGGGGTGAATCAGTATGAACAAAAACTTCTTCAACAACTTACACTGCAAAGACTGCACTAACTAGTAAACAATATCACCAATCTAAATCAAGGCACTACCGGTAAAATATACTATGACTGCAAAAGACATAAACCGGTAAAATCTAGATCTTCTCAAAACCTATTATCTCATCTCAACTTCACCCATATGCTTAAGAAAGTAATAAATTAGAAATACAATGACCAATGGATCAGCTTGCATTACCTCTTAACAAAAAACACTAAGGCATCACATGAAAAAGCATCACACATAACACACCGATTTTTCATGTGGAACCCAACTAGGAAAAAGCATGGTGGGGATGAATACCAACAAGTTGTTCTTGAACTCTTCTGAAGTTCACTCTGATAGGAGCCTAGTCCGGTTAAATACTTTACAACTGGTTTTGCTAGGAACCGATCCTGCTAGGGATCACCCAGTTAAGGGATGGCTAAATACACGGTTAGAGGTTAAAACCCTGTTAAAGGTTACCTTGTAAGAGGATTTGAAGAACTCAATGATTTTGAGTCACCTTGTTAAAGGATTTACAAAAAGCATATTAAAGCTACCCAGTAAAGGGATTTTCCATCTGCTGAAATGGTTAGAAGTCAATAGGTAATACACTGATTTGATAACAGTACTCAATGCCAAGGAAGATCCACTTCAGTTCCTTTACATCTGCAATCACACTCTACAGATCTCTACTCACTTCTCCGGTCTAGCAAGAATCACTTCACATACATTCATTTGCCAACAACTTCAAATGAAAAATCATCATCGACCTTATAGACAACAATTAGGTCGGCAACCAAAACCTAAAACCCTAAGCATCTAGGTTAACAATACAGTCGGTCCGATCCTGGCCGTTTAAACACATTAAATAGGGTAAAACAATCTTGAGCAAATCTCAAGAGTTTCTCCATCGTTTGTTCTTCACCGCTTCTGGAAGCTGATAACCCATCACGCGCTCTCCGTCATTTACTAAGATTTTTCTCATTCCCGAGGTAGATAGAATCAATCTTCTTCATGCAAGATCCTCAAGGAGATTCTTCACGTGCACAAGGTTGATGTGGCAACGCGATCTAATCTTCATTTCAATGCTAACTCATCACAAGATGTCGTCGATCAAATCACACAGACTTGGAATGCATCAACTAAAAACCCTAAAGCTGAGACTACCAACCAGTAGTCATATCAAATGAAACCCCGATACAAACTTTACATATACTGGTTCACTTTTTGCATATACCAGTTCATACCATCATACCGGTTCACTTGCCAGTTTGCTTACTTCAATATACTGGTTCATACTTGAGCATATTGACATCAATGACAACATACAATCTCATCATGTCATCAAACTCTGCACATATGCCAACATTGACTCGCTTGGTCGATCAAATCACTTAACTATCACTAGTTGGAGCCCCTCTAAGAATTATTTCACCGACCCCAAGCTCCCTACTACCAGTTGCATTGTCAATGTTTGATTTAGCTCGTGCAAATTTCAATCACTTATGTGATTACTTTCCACATTTGATTATTTGCCAAGAATTTTGCACTTGCGGAGCTACGAAGTAAAGCTTGTAGACGCAAATGCTACTATGTAGATCCGCAAGTAGAAATTAGGGTCCAAAAAAGAATTTGCGGAGTGATAAAAAAATTAAGCATGTGAACCATGTGTACTCAGTAAGTGGTAAAAAATGAAGAGAAATTCATTTATGGAGTTGTGGAGGTAGCATAAAATGGTAAGGTGAGGCTAATGATTGCCAAGGTTGACAAGAAACTAATGTGGGGCCATTTCATTGGTTCAATAACTTTCAAATGCTAACAAGGAAGACATGTGAGATGGTTAAATAAGGAAAAAGTGACTCATGGAGTTGTGAACTAAGGGGCATGCGAAGTGACCTGTTACTCCACAATTCCACAAGTAATGAAATGAAAAGGAAAATTCACCTGCGGAGCTATGGAGAGGTGCATAAGATGAATGGTGTGTTAGATAGTTCAAATAACCAGAAGACAACTGAGATGGGGGGGTGAATCAGTTGTCACCAGATTATAGGAACCCAAAAGATCAATACTGAAATGCATAAACCAAATACCGAAATAGTAGATAAACCAATTAAGCATAAACAATAATCAGAGAAAAAATACCATCCACATGACACCAAGATTTATACGTGGAAAACTCGGTAAAGGGAAAAACCACGGTGGGAAGCCTACCCGCAATCAGATAATACTTCTGTAGTAAGCATGTGAATTATAATTCAGGGGTCTGCACTTGCAGGAAGGCCAACAACCTACAACGCACTTCTTATCACAAAAGGAGTCTCACTGATTACATAGAAATCCAGACTACAATTCGGAGAAATGAATGAACTGCAAAGATAGAATCTCCTATGCCTGAATATAGTTCTGATAGACCCAACTCAATCACCAATGATCGACTAAATTCTCTGCCTAAATGATTATTATAGTATTCGCTCCTATTACATCCCATATCACATTCCTTATCTTATGCCATGATCTACAATGAGATCTTACATCATATATATACAAACCCTCGATCATAAACAATAAGGTTGACCACCAAACAATAAAACAATTACATAATTACAAAACATGTCGGCCAAAGACCAAATAAATAATATCCAACCCATAAGACATCCCGTAAACACATCGAGAGGTCCAATCTATGCGTTACATTAAGTCGGTCCATAACCTAGACAATACCGGGACCAATATTAGGTGCACATCACATGCCAAAGCAATAATCCCAATCAACTAAGTCTCGAACATGATCACCATCAAGATCCTGAATCTCCACCAAAAGCCACACCAACACCACTTATGCATATCAACAAAGATCTTCATCAAAGCTCTGCCGATGAAACCTTCGCCGGAAGAACAAACCAAGCTTACTAGCATACAGGATAGCATTCGATCAAAACATCAATGCAACACATAATCAATTCCTACAAATGGCCAACAATCTCCCCCTTTGGCATTGATGGCAACACTAGATGTGAAAAACATCCAAGTGCCAAGAAATGCCAAACAAGTCTCCCCCAATGGAAGACAACCAACAATCTCCCATACCAAGATATAGAAATGAAATTCTAAAACAAAGACCAAACTCCCCCAATGAATGATATCTTTGTAAAGCTCTATTTTTCACATATATCTCTCCCCCTTTGACATCAATTCCAGAAATCTGACAAAAATATCAAAGCAAAAACATAGACCACTGAAACACAAGGCTAACTACTCCCCCTGAGCAGTAGCATTCCCACACCAATCCCGAATGAATGATATCTTTGATAATGCATACCGGACTGATGCCAAATAGCATCAATCAGTTCTCTATCGGAGGGGTAGAAACCCCTAATCTATCTCTCGGGTACTCAAATTATTCTTTAAGCAAAGGTTTAGTGAAAATATCTGCAATCTTCTCTTTAGTGTTCACATAAACTAGTCTAACTTCATTTTCTTCCACCTTCTCCTTCAAAAAGTTATACTTGATATATATGTGCATTGTCTTAGAGTGAAATACCAGATTCTTTGATATGTCTATAGCAGTAGAGTTATCACAATGAATAACTATCGATCCAATGTAATGCACTTTAATATCCTTCAACATTTGCTTCATCCATAGAACTTGTGTACAGTTAGTAGCAACAACAACATACTCAGCTTCAACAGTAGATAAAGAAGTACATGATTGTTTCTTGTTGATCCATGAAACCAACTTCTTTCCAAGAAAGAAAGCTCCACCAGAAGTACTTTTTCATTCATCAACATCACCAGCCTAATCTACACCTGTATATGCACATAAAGTAAAGTCATCATCCTTAGGGTACCACAAACCATATTTAGATGTACCTTGCAAGTATCTAAAAATTCTTTTCACCGCACTCTCATAATTTTCTCTAGGATCACTCTGAAATATAGATGCAATACAAACAACATTCATTATGTCAGGCCTAGTTTGAGTCAAATATAGCAAACCTCCAATCATAGATTTGTATCTTGTAGGATTTACCGGTGCAGATTCATCTTTCCTTATCAATTTATCACTTGTAACCATAGGAGTACTTACCGGTTTAGAATCTAGCATACCAAATTTCTTCAACAATTCCCTAGCATGCTTAGTTTGACAGATGAAAATACCTTTATCTGTCTAAGTAATCTACAAACCTAAGCAAAAATTCATTTCCCCAATCATAGACGTTACAAATTCTTTCTCCATATTTTTAGAAAATTCCATGCACAACTTATCTTCACCTCCAAAAATAATGTCATCAACAAAAACTTCAATAATCAATATATCATCATCAGTGACCTTATAATATAAATTATTGCCATCATTACCTTTAGTGAAACCAAGCTTCAAAAGATATTTATCTAACCTTGCATACCAAGCTCTAGGTGCCTGTTTCAATCCATATAAATCTTTCCTTAATCTGTAAACCATGTTTTTATCATCTGAAAGTGAAGAACCATCAGGTTTCTCAATATAAACTTCCTCATCAAGATCCCCATTCAAAAATGCACACTTGACATTCATCTGATAAACCTTGTATTTTTTATGTGCAGCATAGGCAAGAAATAATCTTACAGCTTCAATCCTAGCTACAGGTGCAAAAGTTTCACCATAATCAATTCCTTCCTTTTAAGAATATCCTTTACAAACCAATCTAGCTTTATTCCTTACAACTTGTCCATATTCATTCAATTTGTTCCTAAAAACCCATTTAGTTCCAATAAAATTCTTATTTTTAGGCAGGAGAACTAAAGTCCATGTGTTATTTTTTTCAATCTGATCTAATTCTTCCTCCATAGCTTTCATCCAACATTCATCTTTACATGCTTCAATTACTGATACTGGTTCAACTTGAGAAATTAAACATAGCTCATTAGATGCCAATCTCCCTCTTGTCATCACTCCATTGTTCTTATCCCCAATGATATTATCTTCTGAATGATTCATCCTTACAAACCTAGGAGTCTTCTGACTCTCTGTTCCTCTTCCCGATTCTTCAGTTACTATTGAATTTTCTGATATTGTCGGAGTAACTGGTTCAACATTTTGTTTTGGTAAAGGTGTTACCGGTTTATTTATGATCATTTCCATTGTCGGATCTTGCTCATAAACTCTAATTTGACTTCTATTCAGCTCATCCACCTTGACATTAGTACTCTCCACAATTCTCTGCAATCTCTTGTTATAAAATCTATATACTTTGCTTTCATTAGAATAACCAAGAAAAATTCCTTCATCACATCTATGATCAAATTTTCCAATGATATCATCTCTCTTGATATAACATTTACTACCAAATATTCTGAAATACTTAACTGTAGGTGTATTGCCAAACCATAATTCATAAGGTGTCTTATCAATTTCTCCTTTGATATGTACTTTATTGAATGTATAGAATGTTGTGCTCACTGCTTCTCTCCAGTAGATATGAGGTAGACTAGCTTCCATCATCATTGTTCTAGTAGCATCCAAGATAGTTATGTTCTTCCTTTCTACAACTCCATTTTGTTGAGGTGTCTGGGGAGTAGAAAATTGCCTCCTTATACCATGCTTATCACAAAAGTTAGCAAACTCACTAGATGTGAATTATCCACCATGATCCGACCTTAAACATTTAATCTTCAATCCTGTCTCTGTCTCAACTTTAGTTTTAAATATTTTAAACTTTTCAAAGGCCTCATATTTGTCCCTTAGAAAAGCAACCCCATCATTCTAGAATAATCATCAATGATTAGCATAAAATATCTACCACCTTGAAAACTTAGTAGGGCCACACAAATCAGTATGAATAAGATCAAGAACATCATTATATTTGTCTTGTATACTCTTAAAAGAGGTTCTAACCTGTTTTCCATTTGACATTCTTTACATACCAGATTATAGGGCTTCACAATCTTAGGTATATCTCTAACTTCCTTAGTTGAATTGATCTTTACAATGCAATCAAAATTCACATGACATAGCCTTTTATGCCATATTCGACTCTCATCAATTTGCGCAATCAATCATGTCTTCTCTCTAGAATTCAAATGAAATATATTAAATTATGTTTGTGTACCGGTTGCAATCTCCAAACAAGATCTATTAATGATTTTGCATTTTCCATCCTTGAACTATAATTGAAATCCCTTATCCACCAATTGTCCTACACTCAAAATATTATGCCTTAAACCTTCAACATAATAAACATTATCAGTATTGTTCTTACCATACAATGATATAGTTTCTTTTGCTTTGATCATACATGCTTTCTCACCTCCAAATCTAACAAGACTATCATCAAATTCTTACAAAGATAGAAACTTCCTCTTATCTCCAGTCATATGATGTGAACATCCACTGTCAATTACCCATTCATCCTTATCTTCAATTTTAGTAGGAAGTGCCTTCTCTTCAGGTACATTCTCTTCTAGTGCCAGAACATCTTCCTTGATAGCCAGGAATACCCATTCCTTTCCATTGTTGGAACCAATAGTAGAGTCTTGTGCTGGTTCATCATCAGAATCAGTCACACCTTCCTCATCCGCTATGTAGCATGATTTGTCTCTGTTTTTCTTGTACTTATACTTGTTTTGATATCCAGGTTTAGGATTAAAAGATCTTCTAGCTCTCTCTTCAAATCTTGAATTCCTTTTAGGACATCTAGATGCAAAATGACCAATCTTATTAAATGCAAAATATTTAAAAGGTGTTTTTCCTTCATACTTACATCCTATCGGTCCTTTAGGTACTCTTCTAGCAAATAGGGCTTCAAGTTGCTCAAATTCTTCATCTTCTCTCTTCATATCATCCAATTCCCTCACATATAAAGCTTTCCAATCTCGCTTGTTGGTTGATGATGTAGATGCATGAAAAGTAGGTTCAGACTTCACAGCTCTAGAAGGTCCAAATTATTCAAGCTCAAAAGCAGATAATTTCCCAACCAAGGTATCTCTATTGACAGAAGTATTGGCCATTATTCTCAATTCATTAATTGCAATAGCCTTCATCTTGTAAGTCGGTGGTAAAGCTCTCAGAACTTTAGAAATTGTTTCATCTTCACTCAGAGTTCCACCACAACATTGAATTCCCATAACAATCTCATTTACCCTTTCCATTAATGCAGTGATCCTTTCATCTTCTTCCATCGTCAAGTTTTCATACCTCACCCAGTAGCCATCAATTTTAGCAATCTTCACAGTAGGGTTACCTTCATTAAGAATCTCCAACTTGTCCCATGTAGCCTTTGCAGATGATTTGTTAGTTAATCTCATTATTTGTTGATAAAAAATTGCTCACAAGAGGGCTTCTCTTTCTCTACAATCATTCTCAAGCTCCTTATCCAAGTTTGTCGGAGGAGGATTGCCAGATGCCGGATTATGAGGTGTAACACCATTCTCTGTGATCTCCCAAATCTCATTACCAAGACATCTTAGATGAGTCTCCATCTGAATCTTCCATACTTTGTAATTTGTTCCATCAAACCTAGGAATATCTCCTCGAAAGATAGCAGCAGATGAACTTGAACTGTTAGTCGCCATAGGATCTTCCTCAAGTGGTTAAACTTTTGTAGAGAGGACCAAAGCTCTGATACCAATTGTTAGATAGTTCAAATAATCAGAAGACAACTGAGAGGGGAGGTGAATCAGTTGTCACCAGATTATCGGAACCTTAAGCATTTAAAACTTTAATACCGGAACCCAAAAGATCAATACCGAAATACAAAATAAATACCGAAATAGAAGATAAACCAATTAAGCATAAACAATAATTAGAGAATAAATACCATCCACATGACACCAAGATTTATATGTGGAAAACCCAGGTAAAAGGAAAAACCATGATGGGAAGTCTACCCACAATCAGATATTAATACTTATGCAATAAGTATGTGAATTACAATTGAGGGGCCTGCACTTATAGGAAGGCCAATAGCCTAGAGCGCATTGCTCATCACAAAAGGAGTCTCGCAGACTACATAGAAATCCTCTTACATAAACCCAACTCAATCACCAATGATTGACCAAATCCTCTGCCTAAATGATTATTACATTATTTGCTCCTATTACATCCCATATCCCATTCCTTATCTTATGCCATGATCTACAATGAGATCTTACATCATATATATACAAACCCTCGATCATAAACAATAAGGTCGACCACTAGACAATAAAACAATTACATAATTACAAAACATGTCAGCCAGAGACCAAACAAATAATATCCAACCCATAAGACATCCCAGAAGCACATAGAGAGGTCCAATCCACACATTACATTAAGTCGGTCCATAACCTAGACAATACCGGAACCAAATTTAGGTCCACACATGCCAAAGAAATAATCCCAATCAACTAAGTCTTGAACATGATCACCATCAGCATCCTAAATCTCCATAAGAAGCCGCACCAACATGACTTATGCATATCAACAAATATCTTCATCAAAGCTCTATCAGTGAAACCCTCACCGTAACAACAAACCAAGCTTACTAGCATACATGATAGCATCTGATCACCAGATCGATCAAAACCAACTGACTGAACATGAACATGAATAAGTCAATACCATAACCCAAACATACCGGAGCATACCAGATCATATCAAATCATGATAATCCAATCCAACCAGAAACCAAACAACCTACCGGGACCAGAAGGGTGCCGGTAAAGAAGCCAAAATAGCTAGTGTTAACATCAATGACAAAACATCAATACAACACATAATCAATTCCTCCAAATGGCCAACATGGTGGGCCCCTTAGTCGATCTTGGTCATCCACTTTGTAAAGCAGATGCAAATCAATGTCGGTGTTTTAATTGCCTATTATGAAGACTTCCACAATATATCTAGGCTACTCATTTGCATGCGAGGATCTAATCTAATGGTTGGCATTCAAAACCTAAATTGAACGATTGATTTCAAATGGATGTCTGGGGGTTGTTGCCAACTTGTAGGTCGACATTCAATTCTGACCTCATTGATTGTTGAAATCTGATCCGATTTTGTCCCCACCACTTCCAACTAATGCAGGACAATCTCAATTACTTTTTCTAAGCTCTGTAGATCTTTCTCAACCCCACCCTTACCCATTTATTATGCATAGAAGACTATATTATCTTGACAGAATGCAGTCAGACACTGATAGTTCTGATACTTAATGTAAGTACAGATCCAATAGCCAACAAGATGAGAGTGGGGGGGGTGAATCATACAAACTTAATCTTTCATAAAAACATCAGATTCAACCTCGGTAACATATATTTCAGTAATATAACCAAAACTATTAAACACGCAAACTCAAAAGCATATAAACATCATAAACCTCATAACACCAGATTTAACGTGGAAACCCAAATAGGGAAAAACCACAGTGGGATTTCGGACCCACTAAGAAATATACTCTTCTAGAGTATGCTCGGTTAAAAGCAAATCCTATTAAAGATTACAAACACATTGCTAGATGTGACCCGGTTAAGGGATTTCCCTCATATCTTTTAGGATCTTCACCTTGTTAGAAGTGACCTTGTTAAAGGATTTCAAACACTCAATCAGAATGTCACCTTGCTAGAGGGTTTTACAAATAAGACTGTTGAGTCCACTCGGTTAAGAGATTTTCTGTCACTTTCACAAAATAACAGTAATAAAATCTATCTGCAACTTCACATCTAAAATGCTAAAGTAGATTCTTATTTGTTCAATACAATCTAGACATAGAACTAATCTTGTCTATCTATTGGGCTTCTATACTCTGTTATTCAAACAGGTCTTCAAGCTTCTGTGCTCGGTAATCACTATGTAGCATCCCTGTGCATACACTTGCCCGCATGCATTTTTTATCAACAGTTTCCTATTTATAAACAATTAGGTAACCGCTTAATCTCCTTGATCACATTTCCCATGATCAATCATAGCCATCAGATCTTTGATCTTGTCCAGGTTCAATGCATCTTTCGATCTGAAAAACATTTTACCCTGCCTAGGAACTTGCATATATTTCTTGGAACTTGTGCCAGGGTATTGCGATTCAATCTGCGCTGTAGATCTTCATGCCGAATTTCTACTGCCTTAGATTCATTAACAAACTTCATGCACGGCTCACCAATCATTTAATCAGTTCCAGCTCATCAGCTTCCTTCATTAAATAACTCATGCAAACATTTAATGCATTATGTTATAGCTCGGTTACAACTCGGTAATAACTCGGTAAATACTAAACTTCACTCGATAGACATTCCGCCTTCATTAACCGATAGCGATAACCTTAGGGTTTACCGACTAGGTTCCTTAGGGTTTACCGACTAGGTTCTTTGCTTGATAACATAGTATAGTATTAACCTTTACAATTTACAACATATGTATGATGTTAAAACAATCTAAAACATCATGATCTCATCATTGTCTGACTCGGTAATAGTTGCCCATTGAATACCTTATTCATCCCCTTATTCATCATATTCTTTCTTGTGTCTTTTACTGACATCTTTATACTCTTTAAATCATACTTCTCAAGATATGGCAACATCATACTGAATTAGAAAATTAATTTCTTGACATCAATGACAAAATAATAATATCAAGACAGTAAACATCCTTAATCAGTTATATCCATAATCATCAACAACCTTCTAAATATCCTTATGAAATGCCAACAATCTTTCATTTTCTGTTATAATGCAATATTGCCAACAGACACTATCCCCGTGACAAAGCTATCTGTATTTTGGTGTCTCCTACATCAACTGTAAAATGCTTCCTTTTTGTCCTTCTCTACCAAAGAGAACGTATTCCAGAATGAAAGCATCAAATCTTTCATCTAATCCATATCTTCTTTCCTTCTATAACCTAACCCTAGTTGGTTTGGGTTTGTTGATTTCAGTGCCCAATCTAAATTATGCCTGCACTATAAAGGCAATTTTGTAGCATATTTTTAGGGTTCTTCTCCCTTCAATTCTCATATAAAAATTCATGCTTTTCAGCATCTATAATTTTTCCTTGCCTTCATGTCAATAAAGGTTATCTGTTTTACCTTATATCCACTTTTAAGTATGTTGTGTGTATAATCTCACCTTTTACTTATGGTTTCTCTTTCTTTGTTTTCATATTGCAGATTATGTTAAATGTTCTTATGTGTGTTGTTTGTGGATGTCTCTCAAACCCTTTTAGCATCACATTAAATCCTAACTTCTTTGATTACCTCGAAGATAGATTATAGATAGATATTTGTGCATGTTTGGGTATCTTTGTTTGATGTTTTGTGCAATCATAGGCAGGAGAAGACCCATTTTATTCTTTGTACATCACCTTTTTTACTTTTTTGCACTCCTCCCCTTTTATCTGCAAGTTAGTAAAATAGGTTTACGAATAGGCTTTACAAGGGTTGGGTTGGTTCAACACTGCACCTTGATTGGAAAGGAAGTCGGCCTTCTCTGGAGATTCAACCTCACGTATGCAAGGTCCCACACTTGGAGGTTGTTTCCATGTTTCACAAGGTTGTTTGAGTTAATAGCCCAGACAAGGGTGCAAAATTTTGTGACAATAATTAGTTACAAGTTGTGTAAAGGTTTTGTTTGTCCTTTGTAAAAAGGTTCCCAAGCAACTTCCCTTGATCTTTTTTTAAAATGTTATATTTCTGAACACATCTAAACAATCCAATAGTTTGTTTATGATATTCCAAACATCCTTTCGTCATAAACACTAACCTTCGTAGGTCAATAATCATCTCTTTTTATCTAGTTTTTGAAACTTGCAATTGTAACATACTCCCCCAAAAAGGCTAAAAATAATTCAATTCTTTTAACAATTTAATTACGTACGCATCCCAAAAACTAGGAATATACATATACAAAAGTACTCACAAGGAATTTTTTTGCTTGAGGAATGAGCTCTGCTAGGGTTTGAGGTTGCGTATTGCTTTTTTAGACTGCATTTACTGAGGGACTTTTGTGTTTATTATGGCTCCGACCAACTTTAGCCCAACAGTTGATGTTAGTGTTGGAGTTGCTGCGATGGACCTTCATGGCGCCTCAGAACAAGCACCCTCGCAAATTTGTTCTGAAAGTGTTTCACGAGGTATGTCCTCACCTGATGTTGTGATTCCTATTCAATATTTTGTTAATGCCTGTGAATGGCTTGAAAAATGCACTTTGATAGGCTATTTTCTGGGTAGGATCCCTCCTGAAAGCATGCTTCGTGATTGGGTCTCCAAAGCCTAGCCTTCTCATGGATTTTGGCTTGATGGCGTCCAAAGTCTCACCAAGGGCTTCTTTTTGTTTTGCTTTTCGAACCCTTCCCATGTTGAGGCTATCCTCTCTCATGGGCCATTAACCGTTCGGTCTTCCCTTCTGGTTTTTCAACGCTAGTCTCAAGACTTTTCTATCTCAGATGACAAAAATTTGCGAGTCCCAGTCTGGTTTGAGTTCCCTGGTCTTCCTTTGCCTTGTTGGCCTTTCATGCAAACTATTGCTCAGTCTGTTGGCAAAGTTATTTGCCTTGAGCTAGATCATTTTTTTAATGCTCGCCCTCAAAAGAGGGTCTGCATTGACATCGACCTTTCACGCAACCTGAAAGAAACTGTTGATATTCAAGTGGGAGGCAATACCTTCACCCAAAAGGTGCTTTATTTGAACCTTCCCAACACTTGTTATCAGTGCCAGTCGACAGAACACAAAATCAGGGATTATCTCTTGGCTATTCCGAAAATAAAACCCCCTATTAAAGAGACCGACTCTCGACCTGTGGAGGGAACTAAGAAGGATGAAAGGGCTACTGTAGTTCGTAAAGGCAAAAACTATGTGGCTTGAGCCCAAAGTCACCCGTCTGTTTAAGTTCCTAGCTGATGGTGAAGCCTCCTACGCAGACACCATATGCCCAAGAGGTCTCTACGTCGTCCATTTCGGTTTCAAACACTGACCAGCAAGGGAAGGATTCTTCTAAGGGTGTTGCTCGACCCCCTTGGGTTCGCACTGCTCAGGCTGCATCTACGATTTCTGCTCCACACTCTCTACGTCATTCTCGCAGCCCTTCTGGGCGTGCTGACATTGCAGATGGTGGTTTAGAAAAACAACGAGTTATTTCTGGTGGGGATTCTCTTCTCGATCTCAGTTTAAATTTTTTGCGCAATAGCTTCTCCTCTCTTGGGGATGAGGATGATATGCAATATTTTTCATGAATTACATCTCATGGAATGTTTGAGGTCTCACAAACCTCCTCACCATAAATTATTTTGTTTGAGATGTTCGTCAACGTGTTGTAGGCCTGGATGTTCTCTGCCTTCAGGAAGTTAAAATTGCTAGTTTCATTCTCACTGCTGCATGCCATGTTATTTGGTTGGATAGCCTTGTTTTTGCCTCCCAGCATGAAGTTGGTCGAGGTGGAGTTGGTAATCTCATTTCACCTCGTTGGCTCTCTGCATTTATTTCTCATGGTATTGATCCCATGCAGCGCGTTGTATGGGTTTTTTTATCAATTGATAATCATTTCGTTGGGATTGTTAATGTTTATGCTCCCAATGATGTGGTTGATAGATCACACCTATGGTACTGGATTGCTGACAATCTGCCACTTGCAAAATGGGTCATGTGTGGGGACTTCAATATGGTTGAGGTGGCGACCGATAAGGATGAAATTTTGCCTTTTCAATGGACAGCTGGCGAGAGGGAAGCCTAATACTATATGCGTAATAAGTTGGGTCTTTTCAACCCCAACACAAATCGTCGCCGCCTTGGTGGGGTCTAGCACACTTGGTCTAATTTCAGAGTGGGCTCTGATAGAATATTTAAAAGGCTTGATCATTCTATGATAACTGCGCAATCTTTATTTTTTATTTTTCTGAAGATCAAGATCTACCCATCACTCCTCTTGTTGATGTGACGATGTCCGATCACTTCCCCATAAAATTTAGCATTGAATCGCAACCATCTAGGCAGCATCCTTCCAAGACGCAGTTCTACCTCAATACGTCTCTCCTGCATCATCAAGCCACGATGGCCCACATTCAAAGGGTTTGGAATTTAGAACCAAGGCCTCATCATCATATTGGTTGGATTACGTGGTGGAATGACACCATTACCTGCTCTGTGAGGTTTTAGCTCATTTATGGTAGACAACTTACCATGTACCACAAGTGGTCATATGACATGACCACCAAATATCTCTGTGCTGCCACAGAAGCTCTGGCCTTGAATCCTTTTGATTCTAACCTGCAACTTCGATTAGCCCAACTCCGTCATCAGAAACAAGTTGCAGATAGCTATTCTGCCAGAGCAGATCGAATCAAAGCCAGGTTAAATTGGCTCAAGGTGGGCGATAGGGCCTCCAAAGATTTTTTCCTGCCTTTGTGTACCTGTCAAACCTCTGTAGGGATTAATAAAATCAAACAAGAGCATGTTGTTCTCACCGAGTTGCCTGATATTCTGCAAGATTTTGTCTGTCATTATGAGAAGGTGTTCATAGTGCAGGGAGACTCTCTGGCCAAAGACCAAGATTTGAAAGATTGCTTATCTATTGTTCCCGAATGACTCTCCGAGTCTCAACAAACCTTTTGTGATCTCTTACTGACCATTGATGATCTCAAGGAAGTCATTTTTTCTATGGTGGATGATAAAGCCCCTGAGTGTGATGGTTTCCCCTACGAATTCTACAAAGCCCTTTGGCCTTGTGTCGGTCCTGACCTTCATAAGGTTTACCTTGAAGCTTTTCATTCCCAGTCCTTGGGAGTGATTCTTAACCGAGGTAACATTAAATTTATCCATAAGGTTAGGGACCTGGAGGACATTTGCATTGGAGGCCTATTAACTTGCTCAATGTCTCGTATAAGATCATTTCCAAAGCCTTGGCTCTCAAGATTCGTCATCTCCTGCCTCTAATTGTTCGTCCGGAGCAGACTGGATTTATCAAGTCTAGGTTTATTCTGGATAATATTATTGTTGTTTGGGAAGGGATGGACTGGGCCAGACGCTCCAAGCAGCGGGCAATCTTTCTTAAGATTGACTTCACTAAGGCGTATGATCGCATTGAGTGGCTATTTATTTTGGCTATGCTCAAAGCTCTTGGCTTCCGTCCCAGATTCATTCAGTCTGTCCAGATGTTATTCGAGGATGCCTCGACCTGTATCACCATTAATGGCTGATAGTCTGAGGCTTTTGGCCTTTTCAGATCCATTCGCCAAGGATTTCCTCTGGCTCCTACTTTATATGTTCTTGCGGTAGAGGGGTTTGGATACTTACTTGCTAATGCTATCTTTGCTGGGCGTGTCCATGGTATCTCCCTGCTTGAGTCACCTTCTCAACTTGTCAATGGCCATTTTTCGGATGACTCCTTCCTCACTCTCATTGAGAAGGAAGACAATATACAGGTTGCTCTTCAATGTCTGGACACCTTTTGCTTGGCTTCTGGTTCGACCACTCAATGGCACAAGACACAATGTTATAGGCAATCTTTTCTTCCCGCCCCCGCCTTGGATTCTTCAATATGACTGGAAATGGCTTCATCATGGCAAATTTTTTTTCTTTCTGGGCATTCCTTTTGCCTTTCAAGTTTTGCTTGTGGATCTTTGGAATGTTGTTTTAGCCAGGATTGAGAAAAAGTTGGCCTATTGGATTGCCAAGCCTCTCTCTCTGGCTGGTAAATTCCAAATTTGTTAGAAGGTTTTTGGCTACCACCCATGTCTATTACTCTTCATGTTGGGCTCCTTCTAAGGCCTCTTACATGAAGCTGGAAAGACTTATGCAGTCTTTTCTTTGGGCCTCTGGGTCTAACCATCAAGGTTTCCACAGAGTCATTTGGGAGTATTGTTGTCTTCCCAAGGAGTCTGGAGGGCTTGACCTTATTTCTACCTAGAAACAAGGGCTTGCCTTATGTGCTAAATGGATAATCAAAGCCTTATATGGCGACGAGGCCTGGAAAATCCTTCTTCGGCATTGCATTTCTTCAGGTTTTCCTGCCAATAGGTCGGCTTGGAAGGGGATTGGTTTTGAAATCCTGCTCATTATGAAAGACTCTGTTCAGATCTAGGGTACTTTTGTTGTTAAAAGAATCTGGCATGCTTGGGAAGCTATCAAGCCTTGGCTTCGATGGGCGGGTGATGGTTTTCATGATGTGATCTCCACGAATCAACACAACCTCTGGTGGTCACCTCTTTTTTAGGTGCAAAGGTTACTGCTGGCCAAAATCCAACGTGTTAGTGCTCTGCGTTTTCACAAATGTGGCATTCGAACACCTAAGGATATATTTTCCAGAGCTTCTATGAGTCTTTGGTCATGGGATGACCTCCAAGTCCAGTTTCATCTTTCTCAACCAGATCGACAGACTTATGACCTTCTGGTTTCGGCCTTACCCTCACATTTGTTACATAATCTTGACATTCTATATGTCAAACCTTGGTGTAAAGATTGGAAATGGTATCCTTGGACTCCTTTCACCAACTACAAACCCAAAATGGGTTATCTTTGTTTGGTTCCCCATTTGCCTATGGTCCATATTCTCAACTAGCAGTGGCACTTGCAATCTTCTCAGAATTCCTACAGACTCGGGTTTCTTGTTGTCTGGTTCGCCACCACCGAACCCAATATTGCACACTTTGCTTGGTGTGTGCTTTTTCAAAGGCTGCCCTTGGGTTCCAGACTTAAGCATTTGGGGGTTCTCGATCCCTGGTGCCCTTTTTGTGGTCACCTAAAAACTTTTATGCATATTGTTTGGTTTTGTAGAAGAGCTCAATAGTACTGGAGCTGGATCCATGATTTCTTTCGACCTTTTCAGCCTGAGCCCTTTTTCTTGGCATATGGCTCTTTTGGGCGATTCGCCTGGAATCCCCTTCAAATTTTCCTAGCTATGGCATGCTTTCAGAATGGAGATCCTATTTACTCTTTGGAAAGAGATAAATTCAGCTCTTTTTACTCACAACTCTTTGGATATTAATGTCTCGCTTTATGCTAAAGCTTGCATTTGTAATAATGTATTAATGTAGATTCAGGTACAAGCTGACAAAGTGGCTCTATAAGAGGGCCACTTATAGGAGCTCCTCCAGCACTGGGGCAACACCCCTTGTGCGGTTGCCATAGTGCCGTCGGATTCTCTCTATCGACCGTACTCTGCCCCGTGGCCGCAGTTCCTCCGCCCGACGCTCTCAGACCCCGCGGTCCTAGGCTCCTCGTCGCTCCTCTAGCGGGAGAGAAGATGCGTGGAGGCAGTGCTCGGCTTCTCCTCCGCATCGTGGCTCTGCTTCAGGGTGGCCTTCTGTTGCTCATGTGACTTTGGCTCCTCTTGCTGGTGATGGCTCTAGGTGGCCTTGTACCACTACCTCCAAGTTTCCTCGCCTGGCTCTGGCGATTTTGCCTCTCAGGAAGGAAGAAGGAGAAGAAGACAAAGACCCTAAAGATGGGTGGTTTGTGCCAGACCCGACTCCTGACCCCGCTGATGTATGGGGCGAGAAAGATGATCCAGATCCTCCTCCCTCGGTTGCCTCTACTTTGGCTGCTTGAGGAAGTTTTTTGATGAATATCTTTATTTTTTGACTTCGACATCTTGTCGTGTGACTCTCGCGAGGTGATCTTGTATCCCCCGACCTTTTTTTTGTGAATATGTACTTTAATATTTATAGTTAATAGAGAAGGCCTATTCATCAAAAGTACTCACAAAGTAAATTTTGTTAAAAGATAATCTCACAAGTACTTCTTTACTAATATAAATAAGAGTAATGCAACTAATTAATAATACATTATTTAATATTGCAATTGATAAAGAATCACAACCTGGAATAATAATTATATGTACAATTAAGCTAATGAGAAATATAACACATAAATAATAATACTTTTACTCATAGTATAATATACATTTAAAATATTTGGCTCAAATTTGTAAGCTACTTTCTTTAAACTCCAACTACCAATGTGGAAGGCAGTGAACTTACTTTTTGAAAAAACTTGATCCTTGCCAATTACTAGTTTGGTACGAAGTACTTAAATGATAATGTGTGAAGTATAAATAATTGTCACGATTATCGTTTTAGTTCATTTCTCATTCCATTCAGATATATTTGCAATCAAAACTGTAATCCAAACAAATTATTCAAGATGATCCACTTTCACAACACATGTGTAGATGATCAAAATATCCCACTAGATCATACCAAATAAACCAATATCTGTATACCATGTACAACACATCATTCCAAACACTTAAAAATACATAGCCATAAAACACAAGTTACAAGACATATATAAAACGAGATAATTGCATGCATATAATAAAATACAACATTACAAAATTAAAAAAATATATTCCAAAATTGCCAAGGTTGACTAATACCATGCACTCGAGATCATATACAACACCTTCAAAGGATTACTAGTCATATCCTATACTAAAAAATCACTCATCATTCATTGTCATGCATCTTAATTGATTGAATTGTTCTTAAGGTAGAATGACATGTATCCCTAGTAACTTAGAACAATTGCATATATTCCTCGCATGGAACTAACTTATAATCAATAAGAAATATGAAAACATACACACATCAACAATTAAGGATAAGAACAAGAATTTAATCTTGGAACAACAAGAACATAACACAAGACACAAACAATTCTAGGAATTAACCTCTACACTTTACAAGACCACAGTACCACAAACTTAGATGTGTCTTAAACAACTAAAGATTCATCTCCCAACTATGTCATGTACCTAGGTATGAACTATCTTACCTAAGATAAAATTGTTACAAAAAATATAAATTTTCCAAATAATGTGTAGTTACAAAGTTGAGAGATGTTGTATAAAAAACATTATGTAAAGAACAAATTAAAAACACATAAGTTAGGGTTTTGCTAGATATAGTTGTGGGATGAATATAGGACTATAGGGACGTCCATGAGATTGTTGTTTTATCTTAAACAAGAAAAACCAAAAAAGTTCATTAATAGGGTAAAGACTACATAGAACATATAAAAACATTAAAAAATTATAACATTAGGTATGACATGAATGAAAATAAAATTAATATTCAAATTGAAAAATATGCTTAAGAATATGCTAAAATGAGGCCTTAAATATAATGTGAGAATGAACATTAAAATAGGTGCAATTTGTTAAAATTATATTTGTAGATACACAATTTACAGCATTACAAATGACATGGAAGGTATTGATGATAATGTGGAACATGAGGATATAAGATTTTGTGGAAAACATTGAATCTAATCTTACATCTTTGTCTCCTCCTATGAAACCATCAATTTCATTGTATGATGAGATGAACCTACAAAACAACTCTTATGAACCATTGTAACTCAAGATATACATGAAAGAATGAGAAATTCATGATTTTCTAAATGATCCAACTAATCAATATGAAAGATCTTAAAAAAACAAAACCTATATTATATACTATTCAATTTTTTAAAACAACAAATAAATAAATTTATCATCTTACAAATTGAATTAAAAAAAAAATAAAAATAAAATAAAAATAAAAAAATAAAAAAATAAAAAAAATGCTATTTTTTTTTTATTATATACCATTGAAAGACCATGACTTAAAACAGTTAAAAAAACTATTCCTATCATTGTATCAAATTTGCTCACAAAGAAAAAGAAAAAGATTCGAAAAGATGAACAAGATTTGATTCACTTCAAACCAATTAGAAAGGTGATTCACTTCAATTTAAATACATATATTCCAACTGGCAAAAAAATCCCACGTTGAAGATGAATAGAGTAGGTAGTGTGATTCGAAAAAAACATAAAGAATTGTTTCGGTAAATCCTCCTATGGAGAATCAGCTCTTAAGAAACGTAGTGCGTTCAGTTCCGTTTGCACATTAAATTTCAATAAATGCATTTCCCAGTCGAAGGAAAATTGTACTACAAATTTAAAAATCTCACCAAGCAAATTGTACGTGAGAAATTTAAAATATCCCAGGTAGTAGATCTTGGAAGTGCTTGATCAGTTGAACCAGTGGTTTCCGTTAATTCAAAGTTGTTGAATTTGAACCAGTGGTTTCCGTTAATTCAAAGTTGTTGAATTTGAACCAGTGGTTTCCATTAATTCAAAATTGTTAAATTTGAACCAGTTTGGTGTATTAATCACGGAAGCATCCGGAAAAATTCGTACGTGGGTATCTGAATCTGGTATGGTAGAAATAAGTGTAACCTGCAGATGGTGGCGAGGATGTAAATACATGGACTTGCAGTTTGGTTCCGCCATTAATGTCTCATTTAATGAGGCAGCTTTAAATGAAAGCCAATAATTTTCTTTGAATATATAAATGCATGTTGCCACTGGGCCATCGCTTGTTCCAATGCACAACAGCGAAGGTCAAAGGGCATGTAAACCGTAGATGCAGGGGGAAATCGCCCGGATTCCTCCAGGCTCCGGGCTTTAATAATCTCGGGTCCTGATGCGTCACATGCCCCCACCGTATTTAATTGCTGGAGCAAAACGGCCACATCTATAACCTGGAGGCGAAAGCGAAGGGTTTTGCAAGGGCATTGGGGGTTATATTGTCTCTGGTCTCACAATCGAGGGAATTTTGGGATCTTTTGGTTTAATGGCGGGCACAATTGGTCCCGAGGGTTGAGGTTCCGGGGTTTCAGAAAGCGAAAAGCAGAGGTCCCGGGTTTGAATATCGGCAAAAGATGAGCACCAATTCCACAATGGGAGACATGAGCAGGGTGGGCCTCGGGTACGGCATCGCCATTGCGGTCGGAATACTGGTTCTGCTCTCGACTGTGATGTTGGCTTCGTATGTCTGCGTGCGGGTGCACGGCCGGACTCAGCTGGCCGGAGGCGTTGCGCAGAGAGAGGCGGTGCAGAGGGAAACAGGGGCGGCGGCCGCTGCGGGACTCGACCAGGCGACCTTGGACTCGTATCCGCTTGTGACATTTTCGGAGAAGACGTCTCGCGGTGAGGAGCTTTCCTGCTCCATTTGCCTGAGCGATTATAAGGAGTCGGAGGTTCTGCGTATGCTGCCCGAATGCCTTCACCTCTTTCATGTCCACTGTATCGATGCCTGGCTCCGCCTCCATGCCTCGTGCCCTATGTGCCGTACTTCTCCTCTTCCAACCCCCATTGCTACTCCTCTCTCGGAATTCATCCCCCTTGCCCGCCACCCTCGGATTCCCTCTTCATAATTTGTACCTTCCCTTTCCCTCCCCTGTGCATGCTTCAGCCCTAGTCACATTTTTCAGCAGCCTCTGCGTCTGTGTATTCCGTCTTTTTTTGAATTAATATATATTTGCGTCGGATTCAATTTGAATGCCTGCGTCAGGTCCTCATGAGGTATGTATTTGCACAAACTTTGCTTGTTTCTGCAACCTGGTTAACTTTCTGTAACAAGTGAGAAATCTAACCAAAATCGACATTTCACTGAATGTATTAAAGCTTCTTCTTTTAAGCTCTAATCACATTCTTCAGCAGCCTCTGCGTCTGTGTATTCCGTCTTTTTTTTTTGAATTAATATATATTTGCGTCGGATGCAATTTCAATATCTTCGTCAGAGTTCTCATGAGGTATGTATTTGCACAAACTTGCTCATTCCTGCAACCTGGTTAACTTACTGTAACGAGTGAGAAATCTAACCAAAATCGACATTTGACTGAATGCATTAAAGCTTCTTCTTTTAAGCCCTAATGACATTCTTCAACAGCCTCTGCTTCTGTGTATTCCGTCTTTTTTTAAATTAATATAAAAATGACTCGGATGCAATTTCAATATCTCCGTTGAGTCCTCGTAAGGTGTGCTTTTGCACTGATTTTGCTCGTTTCTGCAACCTTGTTAATATTCTTTAACGGACTGAGAAATTTAACCAAAATTGACTCTTCAGTGAATGTATCAAAGCTTTTTCTTAAAACCTAATCACATTCTTCAACAGCCTCTGCTTCTGTGTATTTCTTAATTAATATATATTTATTCATGGGATGCAATTTATATTTCTCGTTAGAGTCCTCGTGAAATATGTTTTTTCACTGATTTTGCTCGTTTCTGCAACTTTCTTTAACGGACCGAGAAATCCAACTAAAATTGACACACTACTGAATGTATTAAAGCTTATTTTTTCTTAAAATTTCTGAACATGGCGGATTCCATGCATTCTGGCTACTTACGATTAAACAATACACCAGAATGATTGGAAAGATTTCAAGGTATGTTTTGACGCTAATTTTGCTGGTTTTTGTAACCTGGTAAACTTTCTTTAAAGCACTGAGAAATCTAACTAAAATCGACACTTCGCTGAATGTATTAAAGCTTTTTTTCTCTAAAAAATTCTGAACGTGGTGGCTTCCATGCATTCTGGCTACTTGAGATTAAAGAATAGAGAAGAATGATAGGAAACATTTTAAATTCCTGATTTGCAGGGTCATTAACGGGAATCTGTGTACTTATTTTACGCTGTCAAGTTGACTGGTAAATAGGTTTCAATAAAATATTGGCTCTCTTGTTCAGATTCGAATGTTCTCATTCAATAAAATTTGAAGACGGCTTCCAGAAATTTTGATCTCTGTAACGTAAACTTCCCCTGTAAATCTGACTGCTTTTTATTATCAACCGTGAAATAGAAACATTTGGCAGCATGATGATTGTGTTAGAATTTGAGTGGCAAGCATCCATCCAGTAGCAGAAGATGATGATAGCCATAAATACTTTCATGGCAAACTATTTCATTATTCTTGTTCATAGGCCAGAGAGAATATTTATGATGTTATTAGCAGCCAATCATACCAAATAAAATTGGATATTTTAGGCAAATTCGTATCGTACCTCTCATTTTATTTTATTATTTTATGCATGAGTTGCAATTTTAGCCAATTAAAAGTTTGAGATTAATTAATAGTATTGTTAAAACTACAATTTTTTATTATGAAAGGAATTAATTATTTAGTTGACTTTCATATTCATATTGACTTTTTTTGTGATGAGATTTTTTAGTCTTATATGTTTTACATCTATTTCCTGTCTTTTAATATTAATATTGCAAGTCAATTATTGTGATATTATAAATGATTGATCAAAATAAAATATAAAATATAGTCTACTTTCATCAAAATGTAAGTATTTTATTGAAAAATATTGTTGTCTACATAAGAGAATTGGTTGATACATACATTAATAAAATCAATTCAATTATTGTGGTATTATATATGATTGATCAAATCAAAGTTAAAATATCATCTGCTTTTAAAAAATGAGTATTTTATTGAGCAGTATTGTTGTCTATGTAAGAGAGTTGGTTGATGCATACATCAATAAAATCAATTCAATTATTGTGATATAAAAAATGATTGATCAAAGCAAAGTTAAAATATAAATAAATGTAAGTATCTTATTAAGCATAATTTTTTTTTCTATGCAATAGAGTTGGTTGTTGCTTACATTAATAAAATCAATTCAATTATTGTGATATTATAAATGATTGATTAAAACAAAGTTAAATATTGTCTATTTTAAAATAAATATAAGTATTTTTCAGCAGCAATGTTTTCTATGCAAGAGAGTTGGTTGATGCATATGTTAATAAAATCAATTAAGTTATTGTGATAATATAAATGATTTATCAAAACCAAGTTATAAGAGTCTATTTTTACATAAATGTAAGTATTTATTGAGTAGTAATGTTGTCTATTCAAGAGAGGTGGTTGATGCATATATAATAAAATGAAGGTCAAGAATTCAAGGTACAATTTATTTTCTTAAAAATATGTTAAAAAACTTTCTCTATGTGTGTGTTTTTATATTCCAATTATTGTGGTATTATATATCTGTTGGTGTTTGGAGGAGACGAACTCGAAATCAATGGTGAGAAAACCCACTACCCAAGTCAACTCTACTATTCGTCACAAGCTAGATTTAAATTGCATTTTATTTCATAACAATTTGTTGAAAATATTCTAAACCTTTAGTTTTAAAGAGTATTAAAATTCAATTATATATGTTGATTAGAACAAAGTTAAAATATCATTTACTTCCGACCCATCTAAATTACAACTTAATTTCATGAAAATAATGTTTTAAAAAAATATTCTAAATATTTAGTTATACAAAATGTTTTTCAATTAAATTGTGTGTATTCTTATGTCACTGTTTCACATCACATATAGTGCACGACACTTAGTGATCTATCGTTAGGAAGAGAAGGGTACTAGATTAGATCACAACCATATTCTTTAAAAGAATAAGAGTTGGGAGGTGATAAGAGAAATGATTTAGAAAGAAAAAATACAAATAAAAATAAATTATATATATATATATATATATATATATATATATATATATATATATAATGATTATTTGTTCATTTTGTATATAAATTATATATTAATATAATTCAAGCCTATAAATTAGTATGCAACATTGATTTATTTAATATTTATTCATATTGAATTATTATATATCTATATTTATATATCAATATTTTTGTATACATATTATATGCCTATTTATTAGATATCTGTTAGTTTGTATACATTTAATTATCTTTTATGCACAAATTTTGTATCAATGTGATATGTCAATTGGAATAGTTTTATATATCATTATACTAGAGATTGTTGGATTTAATATTTTTCATTATCATTTATCTATACTTCTATTATGTCTTCATTTATAAATTATTAATTTATTTTATTATTCTCATGATTTCATATTGATTGCATATCATTAAATGCTATGAATTGTAGATCTTGTTTACTATATTCATTTCAACATTATGTATCTCTATGTTAACATATAAACTAATCTATGATATTTTTTAAATATTTTATATACACAAACGTTATATATAAATATATATCTTTTAAGAGATCAATGTATAACGTCAATTATTTACATCATGTTTTTTCGATATATATCTATTAACTTACAATATTATGTTTGTATTTATAAATATTCATTTATTTTTATTTTTGTAATCTTTCAGTATATCGCCTTTGCAATCCTTCCTCCTTTTTTTTACGGGTTCCATTTGCAATTAAAATATTTACTTTCATCTCCTCCATAATGGATCACCGATGTGATTTGAATGTCATGTCAAATATAATAATAAATCCAAAAATATTCTAATATTTTACACAACTAAATTTATAGATTATGAAAAATCCATATCTACTATTATAAATAATAAAATAACCATACACATATTTAATATTTATTTTTTTGATCAATAAGAGGCCGAGGCCGAAATTTTATTAATTAATAAAAATATTTATACACCTCCATTCAATGCGAGCGTCAATAGGAAAGAATGGAGGGAAGAAAACCTCCGACTTTGCCTGGGACCATAGTCTATTAAATAAAAGAATAAAGTACAGAGCATAGATACAACAGCCAGATTTAATCCTGGGCTTAGTTACAGATTGCTACAGATGAGCTGGTCGTATGGATATACAAAAGAATAGAAAAATACAATGCAAGATGCTAATGGCTAGACTTGCCATTTTTAATTTATTCTAAACTTCTCATTATGCTTAAACATGTGAGGAGGCTTCCATGTCTCATAGTTTTAGCTCTGATTGAATGTATCCCCTTTTTCACAGACGTTGGAGAGGTCGTTCACGATGTTTCGGCTTCAGCAACCAGAAGGAATTGCCCTCCCGTCCGTCACCTTTGCTGTAATCTGAAAGGAAGGTAAAATCCTGCAAATTTTAACAAACAATGGGTTGCCTGGGCCATTACAGTCGGGGCTACCTTTACACATTTTTCATGGGTAACGACATAATGTAAAAGGAGGTGATGAACGTCCATTGATAGAAACCCACATATATTTGTTAATATATATAACCGTCTATGAGTTCCAAGGATCATAATATATAACGAAACAAAGTATCAAAAACAGAGTATCATGAAAAGTTTTTAAAGTTTATCGGACCAAAAAAGTCCTGCATTAAGCCCTCGAGATTAGGCCTTAGTCTACCTAGAGAATTCTGTTATAATCATAGCAAATGTACACTAAAAAACTGCCCCTAACTAAACCCTTGAACGCTTAAATCCTCTATCCGACTAGAGAGCGTAGTCGTTGCTTGGTCCCGCCCTCTCTGAGTCCCTTGTTTGGCTTGGAATCTCATCTTCCTCCAGAATCGCAGTGTTTGGAATTTCTAGAATGTCTTCATACAAAGATCTCGAGATCCAGCCATAGTAACATAATAATGATCCGAAAAATCCGAGTCTAAAAGGTAAAGGATAGATTTAAAATCTTACCCCCTATTTTAAAATATTAAAGTTTCAAATCTATATAAAAGTTGGTATAAAAGGTAATGAGTCTTGGTAGCTAATGCTAGTAGTTGGCAAAGCGCTAAATTGAATATTAATCTTTCAAAATTATACTAAATTATACTCAGCTAGTATTTAAAAATGGTAACGTAAACTGAAATCTTACAAGAAACAAAGGAATCTCAGAGTGGATAAGGGGAGAAAAAGGAAAGGTCAAGGAAGTTTTTTGCCATCAGCCCCCATGTTGGCTAACTTGTCAGCCCTTTTGTTGCCTTCTCTAAAGATATGATTAACCATTAATCTTCTAAAAATTTTGCTCAAAGCAATGGCTCTTGCAAGTAGTGCATTGGGTCTCCAATTAGGCATACTCCCTTTCCTAAAGTCGTTGATAATAATAGCAGAGTCTCCCTCAATCTCCAACTTCTCCACTCCCAGCTCCTTGCAAATTTTCAACCCTTCCAACAGAGCCGCTAATTCGGCCCAATTATTAGTTTTGTGGCCTATTGGATGAGCTTTCAGAGCTATCTCCCTGCCCTCCCAGTTGTGGATAGAGCAGCCAATACCTGCCACCCCCAGGTTGCCTCTGGATGCCCCATCGAAGTTCAACTTATACCATCCCACACCTAGGGGTTGCCAGTGGAAATCAACTCTTTTATTATGGTTTGCTTCAGGGCCAATCCCTATATGAGAAGGGATGATAAGTCCAAACCATATTCCTTTCATCTTCTCATCCCAATATGTCATATAAGCCTCCTTCTGCCCATTGTTGATCTTTTCAATAGTGGCAGCCTCAATTTTGTTAACTAACTGTTTCCAGTCTAGTTTTTCATTTTTGAATAGGCGACGGTTCCTTTCTTTACACAGTTCCCATAATATGATAGAAGGGAGTGTAATCCATAAGCCTTCAAATAAACACCCTTTCCTCATTGTTGGCCATGCCTTGAGAATTCCTAATAAAGACTGTAGAAAAGCTGAGGACCAACCCAATTTGTTGGTAAACCATCTCTAGCTTTGATTCGCATATTTGTAGTTCAGGAGGATATGATCTGTGTCTTCTTCCGCCTCCTCACATAGTGGGCACCTATTGGGACCCCCATACCCCATCCTCCTAAACCTATCCGTTGTTAGGAGCTTATTTTGAAGGGCCAGCTAGGTGAAGACGCCTGCCTTGGGCAGACAGTGATTGTCCCAACACAATTTTAGAGGAAGCTCAGATTTAGGTCAAAGGTGTTGTTGAGTGATATGGCTATATCCATCCTTGGAATTATATTCTCCATCCTTGGATCCATCCCAGACAAGTTCATCCTTGTTAGGGATAAAAGAGAGGTTTCTTTCCTTAAGGATTGCCAATAGTTTGATCTTATCTGCTTCTAGAATTGCCTCGTTCTCAAGGTCTTTCAAGATCCATCCCGATCCATCCTCAGAGGGGGAGATACAGTTCTTAATAGTTAACCCCCGTCCAGATACCAGGGTAGCCCTTGTGGTACCAAAATCGTGAATTTTGTCTATGGCCTTGTATCCTCCCCATGAGTCAGACCAAAAAAGGGCTTCTTCCCCCGTGCCTAAGTTCCATTTGAGCTTGTCTGTGATAATGTTTCGGAAATCCAGCATGAAGTTCCAGATGCGTGAACCCCTAGGTGGATTGTTTTCTCTTAATAAGTTGATGGGGTTGGCATAATTAAGGCATTTATGGCTCAAGATTTTGGCCCATTTTAAATATGGGCCTCTGAACATCCTCCAGATTAGTTTAGCTCCGAGAGCTCAACTTTGGACACGTATGTTTTTGATACCCGCTCCTCCCTCCTCTATTGGTCTGCAAATTTTATCCCACGACAAAAGTGCTATCTTTTTGTTCTCATTGGCTCCTTGCCAAAAAAAGGTTCTCAAGTGTTTGTTGAGTTCATCGCTTTTTTTAACAGGCAAGTTGTGACAAGATAATTGATAGATGGGCATAGCTGCTAAGATAGACTTTACCATGGTGGCTCTACTAGCCGAGGAAAGCCATTTCCCTTGCCATGTATTTATCTTCTTTCTTATTTTTTCAACCAAATGATCCCATAATTTAGTTGATCTTCCCCCCTTATCCAGAGGAAGGCCCAAGTATTTACAAGGAAAGTGTCCTCACTTAATGTCCAAGATCCTGCAGATCTCATCCTCGGTAGATTTGTCTATATTAAACATGAATATTTCTGACTTTTCCAAATTAACCTCTTGTCCCGAGGCTACAACATAGGAATTAAGAATTTCTTTGAAAGCCTTGGCCTCCCTAGAGTTACCAAGACCATAAAGCATGGTATCATCTACAAATTGTTGGTGAGTTGTCGAGGTGATTTCTCTAGTTATGGGAATCCCTAGGATTCTACCATCTTCCCTAGATTTTGATATTGATCTACCTAAGGCCTCTGTCATAATGATGAATAGGAAGGGTGATATTGGGTCCCCCTGCCTTTGTCCTCGAGAGCTATTAAAGAAACCCTCAGGGGAGCCGTTGATTAGAACAGAGAACTTGGGGGTTGAAATGCATTCAAAGACTAGGTTGATCCATGTTTTGTCAAAGCCAAAGGCCTCTAAACATTTGCACAGAAATCTCCAGTCCACTTTGTCATAAGCTTTGCTGATATCCAGTTTGACCAGCATACTAGGTTCTCCATTTAGCTGGATTGAATGAATAACTTCTTGTGCAATAATTACACCGTCATAAATAGATCTCTCGGGCACAAAGCTTGTTTTTTCCTCACTAATGATGATAGGGAGAAGTCTCTGAAGCCTGGTTGCGAGGGTTTTAGTGAAAATTTTATAGAGGGTATTACAAAGGGTGATAGGTCTATATTCATTAAAACATTCTGGTTTCTCTTTCTTAGGTATCAAAACAAGGAAAGTGTTATTAATTTCTCTCAAGATCTTGCCCGAATTTCTAACCCCCTCTGAAGCCTCCGTGATCTCTTTACCCATGAAACCCCTGTTACTACTTCTCAAGTTGCCATTAGTTTTTATATTCAAAGTCATACTATATACTCTAGTCGGTTAACACTACCGAATCATGCAGTCGGTATACACAGAGAAGTCGATATGCACAGTCTAGTCGGTTACAGAAGAAAGCAGTCACAGAACGCAGTATACACCGAGTTGTCTATCGAGTATCTTTTTATATCTACCGAGCAGCAAAGATGACACACCGAGTTTATTATACACCAAGTGAAACGTGTTACCAGATTCATTGAACCTAGACATGCATATGAAAACGTGTTACAATATCGAGGCACATCTAACCGTTATTACATTGGAAATTGCACTAGAAGATTGTGTATGATTTTGAGATCAATCTAACCAATGAAATATTTTGTATAGTTATTCATTCGAGGAATCATGTTTGTAAGATCGAAGCAATGAATTGGATCACCATCTTAAGATCTATATATACAACATGAGTTAAAGGTGTGTGCATGAGTGTAAGAAGACTATTACAGAGACACAGAGGTCACCGAGAAGGTTTTCAGAGAACAGTCGAAGAACAGAGTAACATAAGGGTTTACCGAGTTACTATATGGGTTACCAAGGTATGCTATAAGCAAGGTAATCTATTCTGAGCACATAGAGTCTGCTATAACATTTTAGATGTAAAGTTGCAGATATTTGTAATGATTTTATTGAACACTTTAAAGTTGTAAGAGAAACCTTTAATAGGGTAAAAGACTCTAATCAAGTCTCTAAATTGTAAAGCCTCTAACCAGGTGCAACATTCAGAATAAATGTTGTAAAATCCTTTAGCAAGGTAGATCTAACAGATCTTGTTACTCCTAACAGGGTAAGCTATCAGAAATAGCTAATATGTAGCTCTAACCGAGCACTCTTTATTATTGCAGTAGTGAAATTGTGGGTGCCATTCCCACCGCAGTTTTTCTCTCTAACCAAGAGTTTCTGCATGACCAAAATATATGTGTTATGGAGTGAATCATGTATGATTGTTATCTATTTGTTTTAACTTTATTTTATGCTACTGCACTATTCTGTTTATGCATAACAGTAAAGTTATTATTGAAGAAAAGTTTTGGAGTACTGATTCACCCCTCCCCTCTCAGTACATTAGCTTTCCATATTGGGCCTAACAATTGGTATTAGAGCTTGAATCTTGGAAAAGGGTTTAACTACCTAAAGAGAAAGATCTTATCAATGGTAGGCTACAAACAATCTCGGAGGATTGTGTATCTGCAAGAAGAGTTGGATCATGCTAATCAAGTGATTGCAGACATGCAAAGGCAAATGCAAAAATCTCTGAAAGTAAGAAGAAGATTATCTGATGACTTGCAGGATTCTGAAGAGTTAGTGGAACAAATTGAGACATCATCTAAGAACAGTATATCTGAAGAAACTGAAGAAATGATTGGAGTATTGAAAGAAAAGAACAAAGCATTGGCTGATCAACTAAAAGCAATGAAAAGAGAACATGAACATTTCAGCACACAAATGACTGAAAATCTAGATGCATTAAGGACAGCTAAGGATAAAACAAGAGATCTAGAAAGAGAGAAACAACAACTTGAAGTCTTAGTATCTGATAAAAATGATGAAATCATAAGGTTGATTGAGATTCAACAAAATATGACAGATCAACTAGGTTATGCACATCATAAAGCAATTCTGAAGAATGATGAAAATCAAGCATTGAAACTTGAAGTATCAAGGTTAATCGATGAACTTGAAACAAAGAAGAAATCCAAAGAAACACTGAAGAAGAGCTATGAAGCATCAAAGATGTTGAATGAGCAATTAAATACAAGAAGACCCAACAAAGATGCAGGACTCGGTTACAAAGGAAAAGACTACCGAGAAAGGAATTCATACTACCGAGAGAGGAGAATCATCAAAGCAAGCTAGAAACAGGAATAACATCAAAAGAAAGAAGCCTATTTGCTACTACTGTGGAAATCAAGGTCACACTGCCAACATGTGTCAAATCAGAAAAGGTAAGCAACCGAATGTCACTAAGTCCAATGGTTATTGTTACAATTGCAATAAATATGGTCACACATTTAACCAATGTAGGACAAAGTTTGTTAACAATTATCAAAAGGCAAAATTCAAAGGGTTTTGTAGAAACTGCAATAGATATGGATATAGTACTGAGAAGTGTTGGCTTAAGCAAAAGAACTACATGTGGTCTGCACATCGAGCAAACACTAGAGGTTACCGAACTCACACAGAACTTTACCGATAATATGCAGTAGTACCATGGGATTACAATACAAGGATATGGTGTGAATGTTGTGGAAGATATGGACATATTAGTGCCAACTATTTTATAAGGTTTGGAATGAACAACTGAAGATCATGGAGAAATCCTGGTATGGCATGTTTTCATTGTCACAAAGTTGGACATTTAGCTAGAGATTGCAGAGATCAACCTAGAGGAGACACTGAAGAAATAAAAGAAAAATTAAAGATGATTTGGAAAAAGAAGGAAATTGTGTCAAATGGAGAAAGCACCTTACCTACCGAGTTAGGTGCACCTAGTCCAAATTAATCAGTAAAGGTATTAAGGGACTGCATTCTCTGAAGGTTAAAATCATAACAGTTCCTATTCTATTATGTACTAAATTCAAAATCTGCATAGTTAAGATGCATTAGTAAGTTTGAAATTCTATCAAAAGTACTTTACAGGAAACTTGTCAAGTCGGTGAATACAGGAAGCCTGTCAAGTCGGTAAATGAAGGAAATTTGGTTACTCGGTTAAAACAAAAAAAAGAGAGTAAATTGGTTAAAGGTGAACCGAGTACATTTAATGTTTTTGACCTAACCCACACGGAGCCCGATAAGGTATTTTGTGTACTTAAAAGTATTTTCGCGGTCATTTACACTTACTAAGTTTTCGAAAGAGCAAAGCAGAGCGATTCCAAGGCAATCAAACCTCGTTCAAAGTGAATTCAAGGTATTTACATCAAATCTCATTGCATTGTTAAGTTGGTTTACTGATCTTATCTTGTTGCCATTATTTGCTAAGTTTAAAGCGTCTGTCATTTGAAATTCTAAAACCCTAAAGACTCTTTACTAATTTTTACCTGAAATCTTCAATGGCGCCCAAGATCCAAGATCCCATAGTTGTCAAGAAAGTAGAGAAGCCCTCACTGAAATACTCTTTGACTCCTAAAGTCACCTCTGAACCGGATGACAAAACCGCCTTTTCACTCATCCCGGATCGAGTCTTGTTAGTTGAATATGTGAGATTCTTTACCAAATGCCGTGTTGAAGAACTCAGTCATGTTGAAATCAGAGACACCTATGATGAACTATGTACCGATGGTGTATTAAACAGCAAGTATGAACACATCAAAATCAAAGGATTGACTGAAGCCCTAACCTACCCTCGTGTGTTCAAGCCCCAATGGGTCAAGTTTGTTTTGAGCAGAGTTCATGATGATTTCATGTGGCTAGAAGAGCAACCATTTAAAATCACCAAGGAAATCATTCATGTGATCACCGGTTATCCTATTTATGATCATGCACGAGCTCAAAAGATGATATCACAAAAGGAATTGATCAGTTTAAACGGAGTAGAATCTGATTACAGAGGACTGAAACTGAACAATGTCACTGATGTAGAACTTAAGTTTGCCATTAGAGTAATTGGTTACTGTTTCTTCCAATCAGCAAGGGAAAATAGTGTACCCTGTGCAGTAGTTGACATAGCTTATAAAATTGTGAAAAAGGGAATGAAAATTGACTTATGTGAAGTGTTACTGAAGAACTTGTTTGAGAATCTGAACACAATAAGGAAGCCGAAGAAGAACAACTCGGCAAATACACTAAATTTTGGTTCACTTCTTGTATGCATGTTTTTCTACTTTGAAAAATTCTTTCCATTAGTCGGTAAAGTAGTTTGGGAGCTACACCAACCAATCACCCATCATATTAATGACTTTATCAAGAAGTTAGGTGATAATTTCAATGATATAATGGATAATTACTTTAACAAATTTCAAGAGAAAATGCACAACAGGTACCGGATTCCACCCCGGCTAGTGGAGAAATATAAAGATGACATATGCTTTGAGGTAGACACTGATTACTGTTGTGTGAATGTTGTGGAACCAAGAACTCAATCTTTGCCACCTATGGGTTATGAGATTGACTTTGACATCACACAACAACAAATTGATGCATTTCTTACATTACCAAGGCATGCTACCGAGCTGAGGTATGGAACCTATGAAGAAGTGAAGGGAAAAGTAACAATGAGCATTGTAGTACCCAAAGCTACAAGAAAAGCAACAAAGATGATAAAGGTTTTAACGGAGAAATTCGGAGAAGATTCTTCCTCCACACCTGTCAAAGGCACTCTTGCCATCACCGAAGAGGAATCAAAAGCTCAAGAGGCAGCTATAACACTGAGCATCGAATTGCCTAAGGGTAAAGTGTTAAAAAGAAAGAAACAAGACATTTCAAAGGCCCTACCGAATCCTCCAACAAAGAGACCTAATACAAGAGCATCTGCAACATCACTGAGTAAGAAACAAAAGAGTGTTACTGATCCCAAGGTAACAAAGACATACAAGAAATCTACTCGGAGACTCATTTTGGCAAAAGAGTCTAGTGATACAGAATCTGAAGATGCAAACAAATTCCAGATTGTCAAGAGCAAGAAGGTAAATATACATAGTGTTGAAAACTTCTGTGCCAATCTGAAAGAATATGGTGGATTTGGTTCATTTAGATATGTCAAGTATGAAACTAGAAATAATGATGAGAAGAGACAAATTGAAGAAGTTGTCATATGCACACTTCTAAAGTTCCGGTTAGCTCCATTGGAACTAGTAAAGTCACTTCCTAATGAACTTTACTTGCATATTGATAATAGGTGGAAATATGCAATGGACTTAGAGAAACAAATCAGAGGAAGAAGTCTAGTCCATCTATTTCCTGATATGTCAGTAGCAGAAATAAAGGAACATTTGACAACCTACAATTCAAAATTTCTTGTCAAACAAAGAGCCTTAAAACTGATGAATGGGCTATATATTGACGTAGAAAATGAGACAAAAGCAAAATGGCAGGAAATATTCAAAATCAAAGATGTCGGTGAATAGTCTACAGTTGAAATCGTTGATATCACTGAGCACGATCCTGATGTCACCGAGCAAGGTCCTGATGTCACCGAACAAGACCCGACTGACACCATTCAAATAGATGAAGATGTCATGGATACAGATGAACCAGAGCAGGAAATGATAGAAGGCACTACATATGCAAAACTTGTATCTAGTGAATCCGTTTTAGAACTATTTCAACCTTATCCACCGATCAATCAACCTATCTCTACCGAAGCTCCTCGGGATACAACACAAGGCACCGAAGGTCACAAGTCTACAACAGGAGAAGATACTACTCTAGAACAGACCTCTCAAGCACCTTCGAGCACTCAAAATGTTGCAGCTGAGACACCCAATACCGAGACACCAAAAGACACCACAGCGGCTACAGGAACCGACCAAAGTGTTGTCTCTATCGATTAACCTACCGAGGGTCAGCAAGCCTCTCAAGCTATTGTCTTGGTCCAACTGACCAAAGGTAAAGAGAAGAAGGTGAAAAAGCATAGTTTCAAAGTTGATTTATCTAAACCAATAGTGTTGCCCAATGTGGATATATCAAAATTAAAGGGGCAACCACTCATTGATTCCGGTGAACTATGCAAAGCAAAGGCCGAACAAGAAAAACAAATGGCCATACAAAAGAAGAATAAAGTACTTCAGAAAGTGAAGACACTACTATCAGATATGCTACCTACAACTACAGTGTCAACCGATGCAGCCATCCACATTCAACTGGATGAACTCCTTAATCAAATAGAAACATCCGGAGTTGATGCATTTGAGTATTTGAGCAAGCTCAAAGACAAGAAGCTTATTGCAAAAAAGATAGAAGAGGTACAGAAAGCTCTAGCTATTGGCAAAGTCAAACTTGTCAAATTCATTGCTAAGTTGTCCCCTCAACTCAAGCACATTCTTTATTTATTTCAGAAACTCTGTACATTTTCTTTATTCATTAAAGACATTAAGAATAAAACTGATGCAATTGAGAAAGAGATCATCGATCTCTCAAATAAGTTGACTCCAAAGCCCAATTCAGTTCAAAAATTTTATACCAAGCTTCAATAGCTCATGGCTCAACAATTGGAACTCAGAAATGAAGAACACAAGATCAGGATGGATATAATGACACTCCAGACATTATTCCTTCCTCATCTTTCACTAGTTCAAGAACAGATTAACCGAGCCACACGCCTATCTACTACACAAGAGGGAAGCACTCTTGATGGCTTAATATCACTATTGGCTGATATTCAAGCACAAAATTCTTTAATGGAAAGTGTAAAAGATGCACTCTCTGTCGCTCTCACCGACGCCAAGACAAAGTATAAATCTATTTTTGACCAGTTACCAGCCCCAGATGGAAATTAAGTTTTTGATGTTTGTCAAAAAGGGGGAGTAATATGATAGTCTTGAGTGTGATACAATATATTTGGGGAGTGATACAGTTTTGGTGATACAGTTTTGATATAGTATTCAGAGTATTGTATATAGGGGGAGTATACTGAGCAGAGTATGCAGAGTATCCAAGGACAGTAAGCAAAGCACACAAGCACAGAACTGAGCATGCAAAATTAGAGTTATGTACAGTATAATGATAAGGGGAGTATATCTAAATATACTATTTCATTGACTATTGTATATACTGTCAAGTATAGTCATTTTGCAAAGTATATAGATATTTGAGTTATGACTTTGAAAGTAGTTTTTTTTTTTGTCAAACATTTCAACTAATGTCAAAAGGGGAGATTGTTACTACTTATCAAGTTGCCATTAGTTTTTATATTCAAAGTCATACTATATACTCTAGTCGGTTAACACTACCAAATCATGCAGTCGGTATACACAGAGAAGTCGGTATGCACAGTCTAGTCGGTTACAGAAGAAAGCAGTCACAAAATGCAGTATACACCAAGCTGTCTACCAAGTATCTTTTTATATCTACCGAGCAGAAAATATGACACACCGAGTGAAACGTGTTACCAGATTTATTGAACCTAGACATGCATATGAAAACGTGTTACAAGATCGAGGCACATCTAACCGTTATTACATTGGAAATTGCACTAAAAGATTGTGTATGATTTTGAGATCAATCTAACCAATGAAATATTTTGTATAGTTATTCATTCGAGGAATCATGTTTGTAAGATCGAAACAATGAATTGGATCACCGTCTTAAGAGATCTATATATACAGCATGAGTTAAAGGTGTGTGCATGAGTGTAAGAAGACTGTTACAAAGACACAAAGGTCACCGAGAAGGTTTTCAGAGAACAGTCAAAGAACAGAGTAAACAGAAGGGTTTACCGAGTTACTATATGGGTTACCAAGGTATGCTATAAGCAATTTAATCTATTCTGAGCACATAGAGTCTGCTATAACATTTCAGATGTAAAGTTGCAGATATTTGTAATGATTTTATTGAACACTTTGAAGTTGTAAGAGAAACCTTTAACAAGGTAAAAGACTCTAATCAAGTTTATAAATTGTAAAGCCTCTAACCAGGTGCAACATTCAGAATAAATGTTGTAAAATCCTTTAGCAAGGTAGATCTAACAGAACTTGTTACTCCTAACAGGGTAAGCTATCAGAAATAGCTAATATGTAGCTCTAACCGAGCACTCTTTATTATTGCAGTAGTGAAGTTGTGGGTGCCATCCCCACCGCAGGTTTTCTCTCTAACCAAGAGTTTCTGCGTGACCAAAATATATGTGTTATGGAGTGAATCATGTATGATTGTTATCTATTTGTTTTAACTTTATTTTATGCTACTGCACTATTCTGTTTATGCATAACAGTAAAGTTATTATTGTTAGAGTAAAGTAATTAATTAACTTTGCTCTCCTCTTAAGATTTCTCTTTATGCATACATTAGTCATTTAATAATTAATATTTAATTATTAAATGTACACACCTTAGGGTTAGGTTTTCCTTTGGTGTTGATCTCCTTTATAAGGATTGATCTCTTGTATTATTCATATTCTTGATTCATTTTTTCTCTGATAATACATCTTTTCTCTTTGTCAGAGCCAAAACCTTTGTATTCATTCTCTCTCTTTCTCTGTGACAGGTTTCTTGCATGCAGGTTTCTTTTGGGTTCTGTGGATTTGTATTTCTCAAATCCTACATGGTATCAGAGCCAGATCTGTTGCAGCTTGTTCAGACTTTTGAAAGATTTTGAGATCCAGGTTTTGGTTGCATCAGATTTGTGTTTGTCTTCTGTTTTTTATTTTGGAATAGGGGTATTTTTTTTCGGTGCACTTTGAGCCCAAACGGACCTCACCGTTGAGCTCGTAGCGCCCAAAAACCCCTATTTCCATATAAAATTCGTCCGATTTGGACACAGTTGCACCAGGAGGCAAATTTTTTTTTGCCCCAAGGCCGTACGGCCCTAGGGCACGAAAACCGAGGCGAAAAAATCAAAAAAATAAATATAAAAATCACAGTTTTTGTTTCCACCGGTCGCAGCCCTTTTTTGGAGGCACGCGCAGCCTGGCGGTCACCACCGGCCGCGGCCCGGTCTCCACCATCGCGCCACCGACGAAAACCGCCGCCCCCTGCGCCGCCACTTCGCAGCCCGCGCGCCGCCTGCGCCCAGCCATCGCACCGCCCCTGCGCCGCCGCCCCCCTGCGCCCGCCCCTGGTCGCCCAGAGGACCAGGGGCTTATTTTTTTAAGCCCTTGAGGGCTTAAAGGCCCATCTGGGTCCCTTTAGGAGCAGTTTTACAAAATCGGGCATAACTTGGGCGTCCGATCTCCGTTTTTCGAAAACGAATAGGTGTTGGAAAGCTGATTCGGAGCCCGATCTAATTGATGAAGGTTTTTTTCTCTGATTTTGCCATTTTTCAGTGTTTTTTGCCAGTCAAAGTCAGAACAAGTTTTTTGCACTCCAAGAGCCATATCTTTTGCATACGGACTCCGTTTTTCGCAAGCGAATAGGCGTCAGAAAGGTGGTTCTGTGCTCTTTCCAGATCTATAGTCTATTTCATTAGAAAATTCTTCAGGTGCTCCAAATTTTGTCTCAACCCGTTATTGCTTTCTATCATTTTCTGGCTTTCAGTTTGTACTGGGGATTAGTTTTTTGCATTGTGGGGGGGTGTTTTTCTCTTGCTTTCTGTTATTTACATCAGAAAACTAGAATATAGAAACACCAATACAAAAAAATCAAACCCCCTTCTGCATCTTCTGTCTAGTTCTGAAAGACCACTTAATAATAATTAAAAATTCAGAGCAGTTGAGGCACAGTTCACAGGATGGCAGACAGACCTATTGAATCTCTCACACCGCATAATTACCACACTTGGAAGGGTCGCATGATGACTCTTCTCTAGTCAAAAGGGTTATGGTCCTGTTTGGATGAGGTTCAGCCTCAGTTGACACGTCCTTTTGAGATTATGCAGCACAGGAACAATATGGATCAGGCTATGGGATTGATGGCTTTACACATTTTCGACAGTCTTCAGTTTCATCTTGAGGGTTGTCTCACTCCTCGAGCCATTTGGATCAAGTTTGAAGGACTTTTTGGTACTGTCAACGAGTTCAGAGCTTTGCAGCTTGAGGCAGAGTTAACTTCTTTGGTACCTGATTCATTTCCTTCTATTGAGGACTTTCTGATAAAGTTCAAACAGCAAAGATCTATCTTGCAGGGCTGTGGTAAGACTAAGACTGATACAGAGTGCATTTTCCTGATTCTCTCCAAGCTTCGGGGTCCATTTCAGATCTTCTCTTCGACCTTCTATTCCACCATGGATGCCTTGGGTGCTCGCCATGTCATGCCTTCTTTTGAGGTCTTTTGTGATCGTCTGACTCATGAGCAAGCTAAGCTTAAGCAGTTGGATTCCCTTTCAGGTTCACAAAACCAAGCATTGGTAGCCCAGTCCTCCAAAGGAAAACAGAAGCAGAAACCGAAGCCTAAGAAAGATTCAGAGGCTAGTGAGAATCCCTCCAAGCCACCACCTAAGTTTGATTCAAAACCACAGTCCAATTCTAAACAGGGCAAATCTTCAAAATCTGGTGAGTCTTCCTCCAAGACTAAGAAGAAATCAGGTGATCCTTGCAGTTTTGGTGGCAAGGAAGGACATCCCGTTTCCAGGTGTTGGAAATGTTTAGAGGCTTTGGAGGAAGCCATGCAGCAGCATAATATCAGTGCACCACAGCCTCCTTCACAGCCCACAGGGAAAGGTCATGCTCTTTCTGCACGAGCAATGTCCTCCGCATCCACTTGGATACTAGATTCTGGTGCTTCTCACCATATGACACACATAGAGGACTTGGTCACCACTCTTGCCCCTACTGGCACTAGACATATTGCAGTTGGTGACTCAGCACAACTTTCTGTTCAGGGTTCTGGTACTGTTTCATTGGATGGTGGTTGTCTTCAGGATGTGCTTTTGGTTCCTGACATTTCGACAAACCTTCTATCCGTTTATCAGATTTGCCACTCTGGCTCTGGTAAGACAGTTGAGTTCTCCCCTCATGATGTGGTTATTCGAGATCTTCATGATCCTGGATTGGTTGTAGCTACTAGGAGTGTGGATTCTACATCTCACTTATATAGTTTTGATGGCTTTGAGAGTTTAGACACTGTTGGTTCCTCTCTTATAGCACATGCAGATTCAGTGAGCAGGCTTTGGCATGAGCGTTTTGGTCATGTCAATTACAGATATCTACAGCAGATGAGTACACAGGCACTTGTGATTGGGCTTACACAAATTTCTTGTACAGATGGTGTATGTCGTGGTTGTGTCCTTGGCAAACATCATCGAGATCCTTTTCCTAAGGGTCGAGCCTCTCGTGCTAGGGCAGCCCTAGAGTTGGTACACAGTGATCTTATGTCCTTTCCGACTCCTTCTTTTTCAGGGGCCCGTTATGTACTCACTTTTATTGATGACTTCTCCAGATGTACATGGGTGTACTTTCTTAAGTACAAGTCTGATGTCTTTCACTCTTTCAGGAAGTTTAAGACATTTGTGGAGAAGCAATCTGGACTTTCTATCAGGAGAATACGCACAGATAATGGGGGGGAGTATGTAAATCAGGCTTTCAGAGATTTTTGCACTGAGCATGGTTTACAGCATCAGTTTACAGTTCCTTATACCCCTCAACAGAATGGTGTTGCTGAGAGAAAGAACAGAACCTTACGGGAGATGGAAAATTGTATGATACAGTCTCGAGCTATGAGTTCTTCATTTTGGGCTGAGGCAGTCAATTGTGCCAATTATATTCAGAATCGGATGCCCCATAAGGCATTACGACATATGACTCCCGAGGAGGCTTGGACCCATGTCAAGCCTGATGTTTCTACATTCCGAGTTTTTGGTAGTGAGGCTTGGGCATTTATTCCTGATGCTCAGCGGATAGCCATGGAGAGGAAGAGCCGACCACTCATATTTGTTGGCTACTATGAGGATGTTAAGGCATACAGGTTGTTTGATCCTGATTCCAGAGAGGTCTTGTTTCGGCGGGATGTCCAGTTTGATGAGTGCTATCCTCAGATGGATTCTCCATCACCAGCTTCTCCCTCATTGCCTACTCCTTCCTCTTCATCTCTTGAGGATTACTTATCTCTTGAGGATGATGTAGATCATGATCCACCATCTCCACCACCACCAGTTGCTCCGTCTTTGCCGAAGTGGGCTCGTGATACTGTTGATGCAGCTGGTTCTTTGGCAGGTGATCCTTCAGATACTCGTCGCACTCGTGCTCAGACATCTGGTTCTAGTCTTTTGAGTCATACCCTTTCAGATGATCCTCAAAAGTTTTCAGAGGCGACAGGACACCCAAAGTGGGATAGGGCCATGGATGAGGAGTATTCTTCTTTGATGAAGAATCATACTTGGGATCTTTGTCCTCTTCCTAAGGGAAGAAAGTTGGTTCGATGCAAGTGGGTGTATCGTACCAAGTATGCTGCAGATGGTTCTATTGATAAGTATAAGGCCCGTCTTGTTGCGAAGGGGTTTTCTCAGGTAGAGGGTATTGACTACTCTGAGACCTTTGCTCCTGTCGCCAAGATGAATTCTATACGCCTGGTACTTTCACTTGTAGCTTCACAGGGATGGACAGTGTTTCAGATGGATGTGAAGAGTGCCTTCTTGCATGGAGACCTACATGAGGAGATCTATATGGAGCAGCCTCAGGGTTTTGTGCAGGACACTTCTTTGGTTTGCAGACTTCGACGTTCATTGTATGGTCTCAAACAAGCCCCCAGGGCTTGGTATGAGATGATGGACTCCTTCTTGCTTTCCTCACACTTCACACGCTGTCATTCCGATCACACAGTCTATATTCAGCGTCAGGAGGGTGATCTTTTGATTCTAGTGCTATATGTAGATGATCTCATCATTACAAGTAGCTCATCCTCCATGATTCAGAGTGTTCAGAGAGCTTTGATGGAGCAGTTTGAGATGACAGATCTTGGTCTCTTGCACTTCTTTCTGGGTCTACAGGTTATTCAGTCTTCGGATGGGATTTCCATTTTTCAGGAGAAGTATGCTCTTGATATGCTTCAGCGATTTGGCATGCTAGATTGCAAGTCTGCCCCCACTCCATTTTAGTCAGGTGTTGTTTTGTCTTCCACTTGCTCTACTCCTTCAGTAGACCCCACTTTATACAGGCAGTTGGTTGGCAGTCTGTTGTACCTGACACATTCTCGTCCTAATCTTTCCTTTGCGGTTGGCCTTGTCTCTCGGTTCTCCCATGATCCTCATGAGAGCCATTGGCAAGTAGCCAAACATATTTTGAGATATATTCGAGGCACCACACATTATGGCATTCACTACTCTTCAGGATCCCCTCATATCATTGGCTTCGCTGACTCCGATTGGGCTGGTGATGTTAATGATCGGAAGTCTACTTCTGGCTTCGTTTTTTGCCTGGGTTCTGGTCCTATTACATGGTCTTGCAAGAAGCAGTCTGCTATTGCATTATCATCTACAGAGGTTGAGTACCGTGCAGCAGTGTTAGCCAGTCAGGAGGTTTTATGGCTTCGGCAGTCAATGACAGAGTTTGGGTTTCCTCCAGATAGTCCCACTATTCTTTGGTGTGACAACCAGAGTGCCATTCACATTTCTCGCAACCCAGTGGAGCATCAGCGGACAAAGCATATTGAAATCCACATGCACTTCATCAGGCAGTTGATTCAGGATGGTTCTCTCATCTTGGAGTATATTCCTACAGAGGAGCAGGTTGTAGACATCTTCACTAAACCTTTGGCATCTCCGCGCTATCTTCAGTTGCGCTCAATGCTTGGGGTGAAGGAAGTTGTCCTTGGGGGGTCTCAGTTGTGGGGCCTTCCTTCCTTCATGTTTTCTTTTCAGCATGATTCTTTATCTCTTTTTGGAGAGGAGTTTTTTCCCACTGGGTTTTCTCCTTTACTCCGCTTTATAGAGATTTTCTTGTATTCGGGTACCTGATCAGGCCTTGTTGCCGGGACCCTCTTTTGCATTGTAGTTCCTTTGCTTTCTTCTGCATTGTTTGTAGCTGCATTGTAGCTCATCTTAAGGGGGGGTGTTAGAGTAAAGTAATTAATTAACTTTGCTCTCCTCTTAAGATTTCTCTTTATGCATACATTAGTCATTTAATAATTAATATTTAATTATTAAATGTATACACCTTAGGGTTAAGTTTTCCTTTGGTGTTGATCTCCTTTATAAGGATTGATCTCTTGTATTATTCATATTCTTGATTCATTTTTTCTCTGATAATACATCTTTTCTCTTTGTCAGAGCCAAAACCCTTGTATTCATTCTCTCTCTTTCTCTGTGACAGGTTTCTTGCATGCAGGTTTCTTTTGGGTTCTGTGGATTTGTATTTCTCAAATCCTACAATTATTGAAGAAAAGTTTTGGAGTACTGATTCACCCCTCCCCTCTCAGTACATTAGCTTTCCATATTGGGCCTAACAATTGGTATCAAAGATTGAATCTTGGAAAAGGGTTTAACTACCTAAAGAGAAAGATCTTATCAATGGAAGGCTACAAACAATCTCGGAGGATTGTGTATCTGCAAGAAGAGCTGGATCATGCTAATCAAGTGATTGCAGACATGCAAAGGCAAATGCAAAAATCTCTGAAAGTAAGAAGAAGATTATCCGATGACTTGCAGGATTCTCAAGACTTAGTGGAACAAATTGAGACATCATCTGAGAACAGTATATCTGAAGAAACTGAAGAAATGATTGGAGTATTGAAAGTAAAGAACAAAGCATTGGCTGATCAACTAAAAGCAATGAAAAGAGAACATGAACATTTCAGCACACAAATGACTGAAAATCTAGATGCATTAAGGACAGCTAAGGATAAAACAAGAGATCTAGAAAGAGAGAAACAACAACTTGAAGTCTTAGTATCTCCATGCTGCTGGGTAAATTTGTCGGGCTAAATAGCCTACAGGGGGATGCTACATTGACTCCACCCTCGAGAAAGGGGCCAGTGTAAAAGGTCGGTTTGATGTTAATAGATTATTTATTGAGTTTCAGATCAATATTTTTTAAGGATTTTGCATTGATATCCATGCCAACGATGATAACTTGATTTGGAAATGAGTAGGGGGTTTGTTTAACCTCTCTAAAATTACCTAATTTATTACCAATTAATTCCAGGATCTCAGTGTTTTGGCATTCTACAGGTAAGTTAGGGATTACTATAGCTTTGTCTACCTCAAAAGTGTTGGCATTATAACAGACAAAGGGAGATTGTTGGCATTCCAATTACAATGAGAGATTGTTGGCATTTCAATAAGGATATTGAGAAGGTTGTTGATGATTATGGATATAACTGATTAAGGATGTTTACTGTCTTAATATTATTATTTTGTCATTGATGTCAAGAAATTGCTTTTCTGATTCAGTATGATGTTGCCATATCTTAAGAAGTATGTTTTGAAGAGAGTTAAGATGTTGGTAAAAGACATAGAAAGAATGTGATGATTAAGGGGAGAAATAAGTTATTCAATGGGCAACTATTACCAAGTTAGACAATGATGAGATCATGATGTTTAGATTGTTTTGATATCCTACATATGCTATTGATTGTAAGGTTAATACTATACTATGTTACCGAGCAAAGAACCTAGTCGGTATACCCTAAGGAACCTAGTCGGTAAACCCTAAGATTATCACTATCGGTTAATGAAGGCAGAATGTCTACCGAGTGAAGTTTAGTATTTACCGAGTTGCAACCGAGTAATAACAGAATGCATTAAATGAATAAAAGCATTATTTAATGAAGGAAGCTAATGAGCTGGTTATGATTAAATGATTGTTACAATGTGCATGAAGTTTGTTAAAGAATCTATGCAAAGGAAAATCGGCAAGAAGATCTACAACGCAGATTGAACCGCAATACCCTAGCACAAGTTCCAAGAAATGTATGCAAGTTCCAAGGCGGGGTAAAACATTTTCAGATCGAAGAATACATTGAACCTGGTCAAGTTTGAAGATCTGATGGCTATGATTGATCATGGGAAATGTGATCAAGGAGATTAAGCGGTTGGCAAATTGTTTATAAATAAGGAACTGTTGATAAACAATGTATGCGGGCAAGTGTAAGCATAGGGATGCTACATAGTGATTACCGAGCACAAAAGCTTGAAGACCTGTTTTGATAACAGAGTATAGAGCCCAACAGAAGGACAAGATAAGTCCTATGACTAGATTGTATTGAGCAAATAAGAATCTGCTTTAGCATTTTAGATATGAAGTTGCAGATAGATTTTTATTACTGTTATTTTGTAAAGTGACAGAAAATCTCTTAATCGAGTGGACTTAACAGTCTTATTTGTAAAACCCTCTAGCAAGGTGACATTATGATTGAGTGTTTGAAATCCTTTAATAAGGTCACTTCTAACAAGGTGAAGATCTTAAGAGATCTGAGGGAAATCCCTTAATCGAGTCACATCTAGCAATGTGTTTGTAATCTTTAACATGATTTGCTTTTAACTGAGCATACTCTAGAAGAGTATATTTCTTAGTGGGTCTGAAATCCCACAGTGGTTTTTCCCTATTTGGGTTTCCACGTTAAAGCTAGTGTTATGAGTGTTGTGATGTTTATATGCTTATGAGTTTGCATGTTTAGCAGTTTTTGTTATATTACTGAAGTATATGTTACCGAGGTTGAATCTGTTGTTTTTATGGAAGATTAAGTTTGTATGATTCACCCCCCCCTCATCTTGTTAGCTTGGCATCTGTACTAAAAATTTAGTATCAGAACTATCAAAAAGACTTTAATCGGGACGGATCAAATAGAGCCTCCCGGTCCCAACATTTGAACTCGAAGCCCTTATACTCGGGGATGTTTCTGTTCACAAACTCATTTTTTAGTTTCAAATTACTATATTTTATGCATAAGATGACATAAACCATTCAACAATCTGCTCGATTTGGGAACCTATGCCTGTCCATCTCACGAAGACAAACTGTTTTTTGCAATGCTCTTGGTGCCTCGCAAGTGTCTTATAATCAATTTCTACCAACAATGTTTCCTCCTTAGCCAAAGGATGCGGGGATCGAGCTCTCAGATACTACCTTTTGGGAGAGTTTTGATTATGAGTATTTTGAGCATATTTGACTTGATTAACTAGGGTTGCTAGAATATGCCAATTATCATTGACACTATTTGTCTTAGGGTGCTTGCTGGAAGGATTTACGTGATTGAGATTGTGATGGGCTAGTTTTATGAAACCCTCCTCCAATGAATGCAGGGAATTAGGGTAATATGCCCTATTCTTGGGATGGCAAATGTTGCCCACAGGGATGCAGTTTGCACCGCTCGCCAGGAATTTTGGTTACCTTATGTGGAGATTAACCTTCTGCCATCCTTGGCTACCATCTCTTGGTGGAGGAGGGGGAGTCCTTCCCATCGTCGTGCCCACATATTTAGTTTTTTCAAAAAAGGATTGTTGTGATATTGTTTTTTCGGCTATGGAATGAAAATATCTGACTCTTTTCTCTGCGGGTAAGTGATCCGCCTTGCTTTGCCCATGGTGTAGAGACAGGGCAACAAACCAATTCGAAGTTCCCATAGAGTTTTTGTGTGGAGCTTTCTTATGAATCGCATATTTCACTTGAGAATTGTGAAAGGATTTTTTCACGTGCAGAGCCATTCCTTTTAGAACTACACATATTTAATATTTTAGACATATACTAACTATAATAAATTTCAACCAACTTTTTCAAATTAGCTAAAACATTCATATTTTATTAAATAAAAATTAAAAGGTATACATTTAAAAAAAATCAATAATATAAAAAAAATAAACAATATTAAATTAAAATTAATTTTATTGGATAAGTGCACCAAGATGGGGAGCCAAAAATATGTCACTTTATTTTTTGCTCCCCATTGGAGCATAGCAAGCTAGACAACTATGGCACACACCCTTAGGTTTGGAATGACCAAGTCTCAAGCTTGGTCAATTTAAACCAAAACACTAGTGCACTATGAAAATTTGTTATAAAAAAAGTGAAAAGTTGTCCTATTTTTTGTTGTTTTCCCTCATGGCTTGTGTATTTTTACTCCTTAGACCCACACTCACAATCAAAGGAAGCCATTTTTGCTCATTAGACCCATGCTTTTGTGTGTGTGTGTGTGTGTGTGTGTGTGTGTGTGTGTGAGAGAGAGAGAGAGAGAGAGAGAGAGAGAGAGAGAGAGAGAGAGAGAGAGTACTTGGATGTACGAGGATAGTCCTACACTTTCATTAGCCAGAAGCTTGATTGCATTTGCAATTAGTGTATGCCTTATTTGAGGTCTAGGGTTATTCTTGCAAAACAACTAACATTCTAATTACCTAGTATAATGCCTAAATTTTAGCATAAGAACTTGGTCCAAGCCAGAGGACAATACTAATACAAAGGTTAGCTATATTTTTTCATTTAAAAGAATAACATATTTTATTCAAATTATTTATTTAACACATTTTTCTATTCATTTTAAATATAAAGCTTGATTTTAAACAATTAATTTAATATAAGATGTTGACTATTTAATTTAATTAAAAATGTATAGTAAAAAATAAAATATTATACATGGATCACACCTTTGTTGGAGAGCCAAATACTACCAAGGGTTAGAGCCTTTTCCTAGATCGCAGTTCAAAACCAAATTCTAATAGGTGAGGACCTAATGAAATTGGGTTTTATGGGACCTTTTTGGTGCCCTCTTTGTCAAAGGCATACATAAAATGTGGATTATGTATTTCCATGATGTGACTTTGCAAATTCATGTTGGGTACACTTTATGAAAAAACTAAACTAGCAAGGCGTATTACCTAACTCCCTAAAAGATATATTTACAAGTTGGCCAATTCTCCATAAAGGTATATGGGGTGAGATATGGTATTACATGCTTGCAATGATATCCTGACTTGGGAAGATCATATAAATAAAGAATAGCCACACTTAATTCCTCTAAAGCTAGTATAAAGTGGGAATAGACGGACGAACGCTAAATGGTCACTTCCACCAAAGGGTTGTTTGAAGCTAAATTTTGACGATGCCTCTAGGGAAAAGCTAAGCTCATCTAGTGTTGGCTTCGTTATAAAAATGACAAAGGAGATTTGGTATGGGGTAGCTCAGTTAAGCTCTCAATTGGTACCTACAATGATGTTGAATATGCAACTCTTCTTAGCAGCCTTCAATTATGTATGGATAAAACCTTTAACAGATTGATATTGAAGGTGAATCCCTCAATGTGGTCTAAGTTGTTATATTTGGCAAGGCACCATATTGGAAATCCATAATGTGGTTTATTGGGATTAGAGAAATCTTATCAATATGGTTGAGGACCACAACATAACTGAAAGGGTTGTTCGGCAAATGGTAAGTGCAAAGTTGACTAAACCTGCAGTCAAGGCCTCAATAAACTACCGACCAAGACCTTTAGAGGGTGGGTCGTGGATGTTTTCAGCATTGAGGTGATCTTTAAGAATGGGGATATGTTTGATACTATTGTTGTCTTACGAGATTTTCTATGTAGGAACAATATGGAAGCCTATGAACATGTGATCTGTGTAAATAGGGATTTGTTCTCCCTAGCACAGATTGAGAGAGCCCGAGAGGTCATTGAGGCCATATGTATTGTTGATGTCGAAATCATACTTCTACTCTTTTCGGTCAACACAAAATAGAATGCTAAGTATCCTATCCTCTCTTGAATAAGGAGATCCCTAATGCTATTTTAAATGATCAAAGGAGACAAAATCAAGGTTCTAACTGTCAGGTTTTGACTGCGAGATAACTCAGCAGTTTGATGTGTTTTGCTAGTAAACACAAAGGGGCTTATGGTTACAATAAGCTAGTTTGCATCTAACGATGTCTTAGATGTCAAGCTGGAAAAATACATAACAAAAGGGATAGTGTTTAGAGGGACTAAGGACAATGATAGTAATGATTAATGTTGTAGGTAGATGGATTTCACATAAACTAACCCTTGCTTCGCCAGAGATATACTCACTTCATAGGGGTAGTGCAAGCTCCAAGGGAATGAAGGAATTTCAGACTGGAGGTACTCATTTAGGCACCCAATTTTGGAACAGCCTAAGACAAATACCTACAGTTTAACTAAGCACAATAGTAAGGTTCAGACTAACCATACATGGTGACATATAATCAACATGCCCCCAATGGTATGAACCTGAAATCAAATCAGATACCCCCGACACTTCATCATTAAAACCACCAAACTCTAACTAGATAACCAAATGAAGAGAAACCATGTAAAGAAATTAGGACAAAACAACAAAACACCATGCTTCAATGTTCCATTTATTTGTTCTAACTGCCATTACAACAACTTCTTTCTAGCAGTCCTATTCTACTCCTAACCTGCTAACTACAACTACTTCTAACTTGTCGGTTGACTAATTCTAAAAGATCTAACCTCTAAAACCCAACCTTCTAACTACCTAGAAAATCTAGAATCTAACCCTTTACAAAATAAAGGCACTAGTCTTTTATATATTTTTACATTTCAGATCAATGACTAGTATTGAAACCATCTAGTGGTTGCAATCTGCCTTCTAGAAGCCTGGCAGCTTTAGTCCATGCCTAGTAACTTCTATAACTTCCCAGCTTCTTTCTCAACCACTTTCTCAACTACCTACAATTGTTTGACATTATTTTTGTCAATCAGGTAGTTGAGGAATAACTAACCCATGTCCCTTTTGTTTTAAATGCATTAATGGGGACCTATATGTAGTTATTTTACAATAAAGGCAATTTTGTTTTACAAACAAAATGACTTTTTGGATTTTTCTACTGTGCATCTTCTAAGTGTTTTGTTGATTCCTTTAAGAGATTCACAACAGCATCACCTTGGTCTCGACTTTATGGTGCACTCTTCAATGCTCTGTGATCACCATTTTGATCATGTGTGTTGCATCTTTACCCTCCGGCCCTAGCACTCTTCAATCTGAGCTTTAGGTTTTACATCGGCTCTTTCCAACGACGTTGATCTACAAAAGAAAGTTCAACATGAATCAATCACCTCAAAAAATTTAAGTAATTTCAACAATTATTAAACATTGTCAAGGTAACGTTGGGCTTCAAAAATGAAAGATGTTTACTTTTAAAACAATTCGAAGCTCCATTACTTCATTTCACTTTTGACTTAAGATACGCTACTTTAAAGGGAAAAGTTAGGCGATTTAGAATAAAAGTGCCAAAAAAGTTCCCTTTTATGATTTCACTCAATGTTTCCCTTTTAGGGGAAACTTCAATGATTTAGAGAAAAAGTGCAAAATATGCAAACTTTTCAAACTCCCCCCTATTTATTCGCCTAACTTAACGTTTAGCCAATATTAAGGAAAAAACTCGACTATTTCAAGTGAAAAGTGAAAACGCTTTCTCCTTAGAAACACAAGAACTTAACTCTAATCGGCATCCCCCTTCATTATTCTACAACTCCCTAGTGCCTGAGGATCTTCGTGTTTTGTTCAGCATACTTGAAGGAAAAAGTGAAAAAAAATACTATAAGTTCTACAAGCTTAATTTTTCATGACCCTTGCTTTGTTATTGCTTTGCTAGCCTTTAGTAAATAGTTTGGTATTTTATTAGCCTTTGAAGGCCCGATAATAGAAAGTAATTTCGTTATTTCCCTTTTTCAAATGAATACTCGGGCTCTCATTTTATTTCGGCCTTCATTACTGAGCACTTGGGAATATTATTGGTGGTTGTTGGGCTTCATTTGTAGCTTCATACAACTTTGTACAAGAAATGCCAAACATTCCTATTTTTTTTCCTATCGCTCTCATTGCTTCTCGAGGTTTCTTAAGCATTTGAAGGCATTTTTATCGATGACAGTGAACAAAGTTTGATCCCAATTTTATTCGACTCCCCTCTTTTTTACCAAGATATTTGCAACCTTAGCAGAGTCGTGTTTAGTTTATGTGCTCACTGTTATAGGCATTTTATTGGTTTTTGGAGGCAAAAAGAAAGGCGTTTTGGTCTGAATTTACGTGAAATGTGTTGAACCAAGGGAAAAGTTTTGGGAATGCTAATGGTTAGCTTTAATCTAAATAAATATAAAATCATTCAAGCATGCATAAAATAAATCATTCTACCTTCAAAACCTTCTCTTGCTCTTTGGATTGAGCTTGATGAAGTAGAGGCACCCTTATTGCTCCACTTGATTTGCTCCTTTGATGGTGGATTGTGGATTTCTCTCCACTACACAACAAGATTGGATTTAGATTCCAGACTTGAATGATGATGCTGGATGAGAGGGATTTGGCTTAGATGAGGGAATATTTGGGCATTATGTTGATATGATGATGGATTTTGATCCTCAAATGGATAGCATAAGAATATGATGGAAGTGGATGATTTGTGAGGAGATGAGACTCTAATTTATAGATTGGAGAGGGTTAAAATGGAGGGCCAAGATTGATTCGAAATGGAGGGATAGGATAGAAAGAAAGTGGAAGAGAGGATTGAGAGGACAACATGTGGGATTCAAGAGATTTTTCATAAAAACTTTTCTTGTCTCCACACCCCTCAAGGTACATGGGGAAGAATTCCCCAAGTAAATTGGGAAGAGAAAACAAATATAAAATTCCTTGGGGGAAGGGAAGAGGAATTAAAAATTTTAAAGTAAAGGATATGTGGGAAGACTAAATGAGAAAAGGAATTAAAAATTCCTTGGAAAGAGGAGACATGGGGAGATTTGAAAAGAATTTGAATTTCATTGAAAGGACCAAAGTGGATGCATTTAAGATTGGAGGATGAGATAGGAAAGCCATTTATGGCAAAGAACTGACTCATCTCTAATCAAGGTGATTAGGGATGTGAAAATGATTAAGGAGATTGATTAGGTGGTTTAATGAGTGATTAGAGCGTAAGTTGGAAAGTTAGGAGGATGTGACATGAGGAGAGAGAATGAGTAGAGGAAAATAAAATTAGAGAATAATGATAAGCATGATTAAGAAAGAATTAATGAGGCTAGATGAAGATTAGAGAAATTGATTTGAAGGAATCACATGGCTAGGTTAATTAATTAAAATTAACTAACTGATGGAGGTTTAGAAGAAATAATGATTGGAATGACTTTAAAAGAATGGGGAATAATCAATTTATTGATAAATTAATTATTGGACTATAGTGATAAGATTGATTACATTTGATTTAATTAACTTTAAGAAGAAAGTAATTAACACAATTAAATTGGTTAATTATGTGGAAAGGCTTAAATTAATTAAATATTAATTTAATTAATTTCAGATGTCTTCAAGTGTTTTGTTCACCCCCAACCCAACTCGACTTTGACCCTTTCCAAAATCTTCAAGAATTTTGCTTGGGGTTTTTCTCAGCAATTTCAAAGGTACAATTGAAAATGGTCTCTCGTTTGTTAAATTTTGTTGTCATGACTCAACTTCTTCACTACGCACTTGGTTATTCCTACGCGATTTAAGTTTTGGGATTATATCGACAAATATAGAGACTTTTACAAGTTGTGCAAATTTCATATTGTGTCCCAAAATGTTTGGACTCCCCTTTCTCAAGATTTTATCGACCTTTTAGGGGCAAAAAGACAAAGTTGAAATTTGTTTTGTTTCATTATTTTGACCTAGAGTGTTTGATCTAGTGCTTTCTACATGAAGAGCAGAGTTAGAATGATTCGATGCCATAAAGAAGCGCATGAACCTCCCTCTCAACCTCAAAATACCTGAAGTTTATCGATCCAAATCTATCGACCTAGCACAAAATTCATGGGATTATTCTCAGGAGGTTCAAGCAGTTGGATTTTAACTTATGAATGCGCTTCAAAATGACTCTCTCCAAAACAGGGTCCCCTGTATGAGAAGGGAAAGCGGTGAGATATATCCAAACCAAAGTCAAAATTGGAGAGAAGGGAAAGTAGGGAGCTAAATCCAATAGGGTTAAGCTAGAAATTGCAGGCAATGCTACTAGTCAAAGCAAATTGAGATTGGCAAAAGCCTATGCCTTTTCTTGGAAGCAATGAGGACCATATCAATGAATGTCAGCTCTTAACAAGATTCACTTGAGTCCAGACTTAGTTTTGATACAAGAAACTAAAATAAAAGGGGAGGATTTTGATTATTTTGCTAGGAAGTTCCTGAGATGGAAATGTCATTTAGTTGAATCTCAGGGAGCCTTGGGGGGTCTAGCTGTTCGGTGGTAGAGGTTGAAGTGGTAAATCAAGACAAATGGTGGCAGCTATTGAAAATCTTCTTGAAACAACTTCATGCAAATTTCTTTGTTTTCAATGTTTATGGTCCTCATAATTCTAATCTCAAGAAACATTTATGGAATGACCTTTCTATCTTATTGAAACAAGATTAGGAAAATTTGTATATCATTGGTTGAGATTTCAATACTCTTCTTCGCCTGTCAGATAAAATGGGGCGTGTAGGGTGGTATGGTCAAAGTCAAAAAGATTTTAGTGATTTTATATTGGAAAATGGTCTGATTGAGCTCCCCTTCAGATCGGGAGAATTCACCTTGACCAATAGAAGGAGTGAATTTTTAAATATTTCTTAATGACTTGACTGTTTTTTCATTGTAGGTGACTAGTCTGAAACACAATGGACTTGTATAGCAGAGATTCTACCTATAACTAGTTCGGATCATTACCCGATTTGTCTCATAATACGAGATGCCACGGCTTTGGATAGATGCCCTTTTAAGTTTGAGGCAATGTGGCCGATTGATAACAACTTCAAATCCTTTGTAAAAAATTGGTGGCATCAATCTCTAGAGGTAACAGGTAATAAAGTGTTCATATTCTTTAAAAAGATTCAATTTTTAAAGGAACGGATTAAAAGATGGAATAGAGAGTTCTTTAGGAATATTTTTAGTGAGAAGTTAAGATTAGAAGGTTGAGTCAAAAGGGTTGCATGAGTAGATCATTTCACAGGGTATGGATGAAGCAACCTATGGAAAGGAGAAGGATTTAAATAGGCTATATGTCGAAACTCTTGCTAGGGAAGAACTGTTTTGGCGACATAAATCTAGGGAGACATGGCTCAAAGATGGTGATAGAAATACAAAATTCTTCCACACTTCGGTCAAAGTCAGGAGGACCCATAATAAGATTTTCTCTATCAAGAGTGAGAATGGTGATTTGCTCTTAGAGACTGATCAGATTAATTTGGAAGCAGTGAGGTTTTTCTCAAATATCTATAATGGTGAGGAGGGACAAGTTGATAATCCACATCCTATTCTGGATGTTATCCCTCCTTGTGTTAAGGAAGATCACAATAAAATGCTAATGGGTTCTATTTCATTGGAGGAGGTGAGGTGTGCGGTGTTTAGTCTAGGAGTGGATAAATCTCCAGGACCGAATGGTTTTCTAGCTCTCTTCTATCAAAAGTTCTGGAATCTTTTGGCTATGGATATATTGGATGTTGTGGAGGAATCAAGAAGAGGGGGGTTTATTCTAAAGGATTTTAATAACCCATTTATTGTCTTGATCCCCAAGAAGATGGCAATCAACTCCTTTGATGAATTCAGACCAATATCCTTATGTAACACAATTTACAATATAATATCAAAGCTCATATCAAATAGGCTCAAAGTGGTTCTAGATTTGGTGATCTCTAATGAACAGAGAGGATTCGCCCTTGGGAGACCCATTTATGAAGGCATAATCCTTTCTCATGAGAGCCACTCCATTAGGATGGAAAAACAGAGAAAATGATGGTAAAAGTTGACATCAAGAAAGCGTATGATGAGGTAAACAGGGGCTTTCTTCTACAAGTGTTGTCAAGATTTGGGTTTTCAAAATACTGGATATCCTAGGTGATAAGTTGCATTAGTTCACCACACTTTTTTGTCCTTGTAAATGGAAGTCCGTAGGAATTATTTGAATCAAAGAAGGGGATTTGACAAAGAAATCCATTATCCCCCTTCCTTTTCATCATCATGGCGGAGGTGCTTGGAAGGATGATCTAAAAGAAGGGTTGTGAAGGTGTGTGGAAGGGTATCAAAATCACTAAAGGAGTTGAACCTGTTACCCATTTATAATTTGTTGATGATACATTCTTAGTTGGAGAGGCTTCTAGACAGGAAGGTAGAGTGATAAAACATAACAAGCCTTAGGACAAAGAGTTAACTGGCATAAATAAAAAAATTACTTTTTCATAGCTGTCCCAACTAAACAGAGGGAGATTTGTAGGATCCTCGCCATGAGAATTGGCAACCTCCCTAGAAAATATCTTGGCATCCCATTTTTTGGTGGTGCTAGCAAATCAAATTAATGGAAGGGTCTGGTGGACAACTGCTTAAATAAAATGGATGGGTGAAAAGTAGGTGGCTTACTTCAACTGGTAGGATTTTAATGTTAAGGTCTGTTATTTCTGCCATTCCAAATTACTCCATGATGTTCTTGAAGATCCCTAGTAAGGTCATTAAAACAATTAACTTTCGAACGAGGAATTTTTTTGGAACAGAGCCAATGAACATGACAAGATCTCATTACTAGCTTGGGAAAAAAATTGTAAGTCTAAGAGCAAGGGTGGGGTAGGCTTAAGAGACTGACATATTATGAATGAGGCCCTTGGAACCAAGTTGGTTTGGAACCTCTACTCTAATCCAAATCAGCCCCGGGTTGAAGTTATGAGAGCATAATATTTAGACTCCTTGGAAGATCATAAAATCTTCACAATTCGTAACCCACCCAAAGGGAGAGCTATATGGAATTTCATTGTTAGTTGTAGGAGGATGATTACTAATCATATTTCATGGCAAATGGGTAATGGAGCAAAAGCCAGATTTTGGGATGATTCTTGGTTAGGATTGACAAAATTAAAGAGATAGATGGACTGTGGGGAATCATAAATCAATTAGTGCCCCTTTGGGAGGATAGAGTCAGGGACTATGTGTCGTTGAAGCAAGGGAACTTTGGGGTTGAATGGATCTAGAAGGACTTAATAGCTACAAAACTATCAAACCAACAACAAAATATTTTAAAGGAGGTGCTAGATCAGCATAAGTTATTGTTGACAAGAAATGAGGACCGAGTTATTTGGTGTAGGGCTCGGGATGGTCAATACTTAGTTAAACTAGTTTAGGAGTTTTTGGAAGGGAGGGATAATGAGGGTTCAAAGATTCATGATCTTTTTTGGTATAAGAATTGTCTTCCTAAGGCAGGTGTCTTTGCATGGTTAGCTGTTAAAGGTAGGATTTTGACTGGGGACAGAAGGAAGCATATTGTATTTGTTGGCCCTTCCAAGTGTGTGATGTGTTGGAGTGATGAAGAATTAGTATACCACCTTCTTCTATAGTGTGAGGTATCCTCTAGGCACTGGGCTAACCTCAAAAAAAAATTGAATTGGTTTGGACCTTTACAAAATTCTCTTTAAGGGGTGTTTGAAAGTTGGCCAACACCTCCAAGGAAATCATTATTGTCAAGCATATGGATTTCAAGCCCTTCATTACTAATCTGGGAAATCTGGAAAGAGAGAAAGCACGAAATTTTCATGAACAAAAGAGAGGAGGATAGAAGGTTGCAAGATAGAATAAATCATTCAATTGAGGAAGTTGTTGGGGCTACATCTTCTCAACCTTATTCGGTAGCTTTACCCTACACAGTAGAGGATGGAAGGATCCATAAGATGTGGCCAGGCATTAAAATTAGACATGGGGCCTAGACAATCAGTAATACTAGTAAACAGGATCAGCTAAGCATTACTTGGGAACCCCCTGCCGAAGGTTGGCATAAGGTTAACTTTGATGGGGCAGCCAAAACAAATCGGGACCTTCTGGGGTGGGATTTGTTATCAGAAATGAGAAAAGAGATTGTCAAGTGTGGAGCTAAGAGACTTAAACCGGACACAAATAATAAGGTTGAAGCCAACAAGGTGCTTATAGCAATCAGGATGGTCAGGAATGCAGGTGTCAAAAACATACATTTAGAAGGGGACTCTTTGGTTATAATTCAAGACATTAAAAATGGGGCCATAAATGCGTGGCACTTATAGGGTTGCATCTCTTTGATTATAGACGAATTGAAAAACTTTGAGAACTTTCAGGTGAGCCACATTAGAAGAGAGGGTAATAAGGTGACAAATAAACTTTCAAAATGGGCTTTAAGCTTTGATCAGGAGGAGGAATTGAGATTGGAGGAATTGAATGCTTATTAAATTTAGAAGAAGCTTCAGTAGTAGACGTTAATAACTAATTTAAGAGTGTTTTTATGGTCGTAGCTAAATACTATGAATCGATGATGATCCCTAGGGAAGAAAGCTTTAGATATGGGATGATGAATTCAATGTTTTCAAAATGGCCCGTTGAAAGGATAGCCTTGCGTTAAAGACCACATCATTAGGAGACAAAGGTGGTAGTTTGGATGAATCTTAAATGAGGGATGATGTGTGTGCTTGGAGGCATGAATTGGGTCATTAATCTCAAATCAAAACGTGGAAGGGAATTTCGGACGTGTGAAAGAACGGTGTAGTGTATGATTTTAGCCAGGGGAGACGGTGATTTGAAAGGTGCCAGATAGATTGTGCGAATTTTGTAGACTCGTAATTACTTTTCTAACGAGAAATGAGACATGGCTTAGTTTAAAGGTAAGGTGGTGTGGCTTTGGTGAAAAACTTAGACACTCTCTCTGGATTTTAGCAAAGGTGAGTACTAAGAACTAAGTGAAGGGGAGATCATGGAAGCTAACTTCACAGTTAACACCAAGAAGCAACAAAAGGGTTTCAAAGGGACGGTGAGTAAGGAGAGAAAGCAGGGGATCCTCAGATTCAAGGAAAAGGAGGCATTGAATGTCGCTTTAGGGGTTTTGGGAAAAACATTTATGGAGAATAAAATGTGATGGAGAGTAAACCTGTATGTCATATCCATGATAATAGCATGGGGCTTGGAGCTGGGTGAAGACACCTACATTTTAAAGTGGCTTGAGACATCACTCTTTGAGGAGCAGCTACTTGAAGATTTGTACACGATATTAGAGTGGGTGGTTCCAGGGGTAGGGATGGATATTTCTGAGGGGATAGAAGATAGTGTGGAAGCGACAAGGTTTGGAATTGTTCCCTTTGTAAGGTGGATGGGCAAGGTTGATAAAGAGGCCTATGAATTAGAAATTGTAGGGGCTTAGGAGGAGCTTAAAGCAATTATTAGACGACATGAGCAGGAGGAGAATGATTTGACTCGTGCATGGCCAAGAGCGATCTCAAGGAGAGGTCGAACCAGAAACAGGGGCAAGGTGCGGTGGTGTGCAAGGCGTTGGCATATGTACATAATATGTTGACATGATGATATTGTGTTGTCATTGATGTCAATATGCTGAAAGAATGAACCGGTAATATACTCAAGAGAGAACTGGTAATATGCTGAAAGAGTGAACCGGTAATATGCTGAAAAACGAACCGGTATAATGTTGAGAACCGGTATATATGCTAAAGGTGAAGCCATTTAATATGGTATGACTACCAGTTGGTAGTCTCAGCTTCAGGGTTTCCAGTTGAAGTGTTTCGAGCCTGTGTGATTCAACCGATGGCATTGTGTGTTGAGTTAGAATTGTAATGGAGATCCGATCATGTTGCCACATCTGTCTCATGCACGTGAAGGATCTTGCATGAAGGAGATTGATCCTATCTACCTCGGGAATGTGCGAAGTCTCTGCAAACGGTGGAGAACGTGTGATGGGTTATCGCCTCCAAGAAGCGATGAAGAACGAACGATGGAGAATTTCTTAAGATTTGTTCAAGACCGTTGTATTCAAATGCAAAGTGTTCAATGGTCAGGATTGAACCAACTGAATTTCTCAACCTAAATGTTTAGGGTTTAGGGTTTATGTTACCGACCTATCTGTTTCCTATAAGGCCAATGTTGTGTTTCATGTTGAAGTTGTTGGCAAATGTTATGTGTGTATCTAAGTGCAAAGATACGTGATTCTTGCCAGACCAGATAAGAGGGTTGATACCTGCAAAGTGTGTATGCAGAAGAAAGGATCTAAAATGGGTCTGCATTGGGATTGAGTTCTATTACCAGATCATTGTAATATCTGTTGATCTCTAATCACTTCAACAGTTGGAAAATCCCTTAACAGGGTAGCTTTAACCAGCTTGCTGTAAATCCTTTAACAGGGAGACTCAAAGCCATTGAGTTCATAAAATCCTCTAACAAGGTAACCTTTAATAGGGTTTAACCCTTAATCGGGTATTCTAGTCATCCCTTAACCGGGTGATCCCTAACAGGATCGGTTCCTAACAGAACCTGTTGTAACAGTCTTTAACCGGACTAGGCTTCTAACAGAGCGGACTTCTAAAGAGTTCAAAAATAGCTTGTGGGTATTCATCCCCACCGTGGTTTTTCCTAGTTGGGTTTCCACGTGAAAAATATATGTGTCATATGTGGTGTCTTTTTCTTGTGGTGCTTTGTTGATTTTTGTCAAGAGGTGAATCATGTTGATCTAGCAAGTTATTATATTTCTGATGATAGATTACCTGTTTATGCACAAGGATAATGTGGAAATGAGGGTGTAGGTTGTGTGGTAAGATAAGTGTTTCTGGTTTATATCTTTCACAGTCTCATTGTGCTTAACCGATAGTATTTTGGTTTATGACCGGTGTTAGTGATTCCCAGTCAAGTTCATTGTTTGCAGTCAAACTGGTTCAGGAAATTTTTTTGTACCTGTACTGATTCACCCCCCCCCTCTCAGTACCGGTTTGGTACTCATTGTTCATCATTGTGTTATCACAAGGAATGTTTGTGGAGCTCGTGTGCTGATGGATTTCAGAGAGCGAAAGGACCTATGATAATCACAAGACAATGCAGGGCGAAGGAGGTTTTCGTCACAGTCTACAATTTTGAAATTTGAAGTAGACTTTTGTGCTTAATTAAAAGTTCATAGTTTAAGGAGGTTTTAGGGATTGCGAAAAAGCATAAGGAGTTTTTTGTCTTTCTTCAATATTTGCAATGGTTTTTGTAATGTAATGTTTGTAGGCGGTTGGACTGAATGCAGTCCTCTATGATTTACGGTTGTCCTCTCTGGTTTAAACAACATAGATTTTGGTTTGTAAGGTGGCTAGGGTGGCTAGGGTGACATTATTTAGGAGGATGGTTTATAAGCTACTAGTCTTTTGGACTGTTTTTGAAGCATGGAGTAGTGAATGAGGCTCTGATCTTAATCATATGTAAATCTTATTTCTATATATTAATAAAATAAAATCTTGTTATCGACCTATATATATATATATATATATATATATATATATATAAACGAGATTTTAAAATTTCCGTTTTGAAAGATAGTGAAAAAAATGGAACGCGGGTGCCATCTTGAGCCCGCCCTGGTGCGCAGCCTAGGCAAGGTGTGCGCACCAAGGTGCCCACTCTGGCGAAGGTGCGCACCCGGGGCAAATAGGGCAATTAACCCAACTTCTGACTTTGTGCGCGCTAGGGTGGGTACGCACCCAACAACCGGGCCTGGGAAGCCCCAATGCGAAAAACCCCACCAAACGCTTGGACAAAAACAGAGGAGGCGCTCCAATAACCGCGCTTCGGAGCACACCAGGTGCGCACCCGGGGCAAACCGAGCGCCTTGGTGCACTGGGGCAAGATCGAGCGTGCACCCGAGGCGCCCCGAACATGCACCAGGGTGCACTCGGCCCACATGTGAGCGCATGTTCTTGCGCCGAGGTGTTGTGCGGGCACCGTGGTGTAGACGGGACACTGAGCGCACTTGGGCAGGTCGGGTGCGCACCCAGGGTGGGTCGGGTGCGCACACGATGCCCCGTCCAGGTGCACGCACGTAGGTCGGGCCGGGTGCACACCCGACGCTCGGGCGAGGTGCGCGCACCTGGGCAGGGTTCACACTTGGCGAACGGGGCGCGCTTGGCGAGGGAGGGTGTGCACCTCGGCGGGGGTGGGTGGCCGGGGTGGATTCACACGTGGGTCGCAGTTTGCTAAGTACACACTGCGACAAGCTCATAACGGGTGCGATCATACCAGCGTTAGTGCACCGGATCCCATCAGAACTCTACAGTTAAGCGCACTTGGGCCGAAGTAGTACTGGGATGGGTGACCTCCCGAGAAGTCCCGGTGTTGCACCCTTTTTTAGTTTTTCATCGGGCGTATGTATATATATATATATATATATATATATGTACACACCAAAACAATAATAAAATTATATTGTAACAACTTATTATTTTATATTTATAATGATTAAAAATAAAAATTCCACGACCTTAAATAAGAAATGAAACCTTTCATAAAATGAAAGGTCAAACAACTCACGAATTTAATATAAGCTAGTAAAATAATGTATTAAAAAAATAAAATTAATATATTCTAATAATTTATTAGTTTGTAATAACTAAATCTTTAAAAAATATATATATACAAACCCTAAATAAGAAATGGAATCTTTCATAAAATGCAAAATCAAACCCCCAAACAACTTTAAAATATAATATAAGCTAGTATAACAAAAAAAAATTAAAAAAATATATATTCTAATAATTTATTAGTTTGTATTTAGAATGATTTAGAAATAATAAATATATATATAACTCTACTAACATTAAATAACAAATGGAATCTATCATAAAATGCAAAATCAAACCCAACGATTATAAGCTCAATATTTTTTTCTAAGCAATATTTTTAATTTTCTATCTCAATAATTTTTTTCTAACTAATATTTTAACCTATGTTTTATTTCATATAGATTCACTAAAAAATATATTCTTAACATCGTAAAAACTTTTAGTAATCATTATCATTTTTTTAGCTATTTATTTTTTAATATTATTGTATATTAATTAAATTTTAAAAATAAGCTTAACAATAGTTTTATTTAAGATTGATGGTTCATTTTTATTTGTTTAATATTTTTTTAATAACGGTGAACAATTTTCTTTACTTAATATTTTTACTCTTTCGTGTTTTTTAAATATAGATTCAATTAGAATTATATTATTTTCTATTTCACTTATTGTTCTAATATTAGTTGTCCTCTCAAAGAAAATTTTCAAGTTTTTTTGTCCGGTGAAAACATGCCCCAGTATGTCAAGAGATGGAGGTAGGATATTTTTAATAATATTTTTTATTAATTAAATTTTAAAATTTAACATAACAATTTTTTTTAAAATTGATTATTGATTTTATTTGTTCAATAAATTTTTAATACAATTGATGTTTTTAGATATGTTATAGTTTCTAGTTTACTGGGTAAGTGCACCAAGATGGTGAACAGAAAGTGGCCACATGCCAAGAAAAACCAAATTTTTCATAACCCATGTGGGTTCTAAAAATTCAAAAACGTGCTAAGCTTGGTAACAAAAAGTTCCTCAAAACCCATACGGGTTTTGAGGAACATTATTTTTTTGGGTAGCCCACGGGTTTTGGTCATTTTCAACACCAAAACCTGGGGAACAACAAAGAGGAAGCCAAAAATCTAGAGAATCCGCACAGGTTTGTAATTATTTTGGATTTTTCCAGCATTAAGAGCAATTTTCAACAATGGCACCCCATCGAACAGGTAAGATTTGATTGGTTTGATTATTTTTGTTTACATTTTAATTGAGGTAGGGTTTTTTAATTGATTTAAGTTTTGTTTTTATTAATTTGATGTCAGATTCTTCAAGCAATCCCCAAAAACGAAATAGACAACAAAGACTTCTTCTTGCACAAGCAACACAAGCAAACCCTGCAAACATTGCACATGAGCAACAAGAAAACCCTCAAGACACTCCACAACCAAAAAATCCTCAAAATGCTGCTCCTCAACAACCATCGCCACCCCGAAACCCTCCACGTCCTCCATTAAATCATCTAGATGCCACACAAGAGGATCTCATCAATCGCCTTACACAAAATAGTGCCCAAATTTCTATATTGGTGAATAGGTTGTGGTCTTCTAGGCTTGAGCACCACTCAACCCTCACCAGAGCGCTAGAAACAATGGCCAATAGTGCAAATGAGGTATCTAGGGAGGTTACGAAATGGGGTTCATGGAGGGATAGATGTCAAACAATTTATGCAGATGGGTTGTCATATGATCAAGTGAAAAAAAAAGGGCATACATAAAGCTGACATATTGCTCTTTTCATCGATCTATTACTAGTAACAACCTAGAACTAAATACGACTCGATTTCCTAAACATTGGTGTGTTCATGCTAGGTTGAAAGAAGCTTTTTGGGATAGGTGGTATATGTTCTTTGACCAACCACCTTGTAATAATTGGGGGGTGCCTCTATATTTGTTGAGAAAGTTGTATTGTGAGTTTATCCTCGGCGAAAAGCCGAATTACTTTGACATCCGACAATTTCAGGGTAGAGGGAGAGGCTTTGCGCAGGATAGACCTAGGGCCCATAGGGTGGTACATCCACAACATAGGAGGCATATGACTCCTAAACCCATGGTTCATGTCACTGTCCCTATATCCTTGAATGAGTCTATGGGATTATAGACTATTCAGACAACTGTATCATTGACTAATGTCATTGTTCAACATGGCACACAGTTGGTCGGAGCAGAGGATGTACCAGTACCTGTGGAACCTCCTTCATCAACAGCACCTCATGCATCATTTGGCACGGGCCAACCCATTTAGCTTATGTGCCCCACCTGCCAGGGTGTATGTTTTGGTGTCGACACTGACTCAGATGAGGATGGTTCGACACCTCATTCATGTACATGTTGCGGGAGTAGATGTCATGCTTCCACTGCAGAGGATGTGACCCTCACCGACGACCTGATCAGTATGTTGTACCCTCTATATCAGACACAGATGCATTTAATTCTGTTTATGACATGTTATCAATTAAGTGACTAAATCTTATAAAAAGAAATGAATTTTTATTTTTAGAACAATTTAAAGTGACATATAGATAAAATGAATTGTAGGGTGCAGCAGGTGGTGGGAGTACACCACATACTTTTTAGTCGACTCCATGATCACGAGTAGTTTTGCCACCAGAGGTAAAGATTTGTAAATTTGTTAAAAATATAATAATACATTGGTTTCAAAATATCTTTTGTTAATTATATGTATCATTACTTGGTGTTTTATAGGGCTTATCAGGGGTGATATGTCCTAGCTTGATGATATCACGCTTTCGGCCATTGAATTTGGCCAAGATAGCTATGCGGTACCATTTAGATTTATATATTTTTGACTTAAGTGATATATTAAATACATGCTCTTTTCCCTTATGTTAATTTTTTTCTATTAGTTTACCCCACCTGCCTCGAGGACATCTCGTGTGAGAAAGCCATCCTCTAGCACTCTGAGGCAGAAAAAGATATCCTCTCGGACACCCAAACGACAGAAGGTAATTCAATACAATTTAAATTCATTTGTTGAAATTTACTATGATTAAACATGTATATGTAAATATTGATAAATGCACTTAATTTATTTATTCTATAAACAGAAACATGTGGGGTTTATGGAATTAATGAATGCACCTGATGTCGATGAAGTTTAGCAGAGGGAAGAGGTGATATCTTCATATTCACTTTGGATTTTATTCTTGCTTGTTCTAAATAACTAAATCCTTTTATGTCTATATCATATGTTATCATTTTTCATATAGGAAATGGTAATAGCTGCATCAGATTTGACTAGGCCTCCTAAGGTTACAGGAGAACTATACGAGGCTTCGGTGTGCATTTGTTCTACATATGTTAAAAATATTTGTTCTATCTAGTTTCTCAACAACTTTGGGTTATTAACTTGTATAATTGTCTTTAACCTATTGCAGCCCCCTTCCAAACTTGCTATTGATGTTCTACCATTCCATTTCATTAGAAGTCATACACGTATAATATGGGATCCAACACGACCAAGGGAAAAGGTATGTCTTTCTTAAATCAACTCCTTTTCACTAAGTGCACAACGGAGTTGAAACCCTCTAGTTAACTCCTTTTGGATAATTTACCATGGATATAGGAAATGATCATAACTGATTCATCTGTGACTTTGCCTCCTACGACCACAACACATCCATTGAGGCTCTGGTATGCTTTAGTTTTTTAGTCTATTCATTTTAGTTATTATGTGTTATTTGAAATATATGTTATTAACTTGTATTAATGTTGTTTTACCAATTACAACCCCCTTAAGGACATCCCACGGATCCTCAGCCTCACCCAATTGTAGAAGAAAGAGATGAGGTAATCAACATTTCAACTTCAAACAATTTAGAGTTCAATATTTAATTATTTTGATGTTATATTGAGAAAATATATCTGATTCAACATTTGCATTGTCCTTGTGCAGGCACCTACAGAGCCACGTACTGCTTCAAAGAGGCTTGATTTTGATGATCCACCATAGTCATAGATACCGATATAGACATATAGTTATAGTTGTGGTCATTGAAGGACCACTTTTTTTATATATTCGACATTTGTATATGTATATATCGACTTTGACAGACATGACACATGCCACATTTTTGTAACTATTATTGATTTGGCATGTATGCCATTTTTTGATATGTACATGATTATTGTTCATTTGGATATATATGAAACTTGATATTCGATCCAATTTGTTTATTGATATATATGAAACTTGATATTCTTGAAACTTGCCTATTTGCTATTGAAATGTGATCAAATTTGTTCACTGTGTATATGTCTTGAAATGTGATCCAGTTTGTTCATTACTTGTAACTCATATGGCATATAATTTTAAACTATCTATTGCTCATATTGTGTATACCCATGTACCCAAGTATCGACACCGGTAATGTTGATATTGTGTATTTTGATTGAGTCCATCGTGCATGAAGAGATTGGAGTGAAGTTATTATTTCATAAACTCATGCTTATGGAGCGAAGTTCATCATTTCAAGAATCAATTAAGACAAGATTTAAGCGCACAAAGCAGATTTGAAATTTATCTAAGGATGAGTCAGCTTAGGTAAGGTTTTCATTTAAATTTTATTCCATAACAAGTTGGCCTTAGGGTAAGAGACACACCTATTCATCCAAATCGCCTATAAAAGAAGAGTTGAAGCAATCATTTTAACATCAAATCAAACCAATTATCTCTTCTTTCATAAAAAATCATCAAAAACTATCAAAAACTGTCAGTGAAAGACTGTAAAGCATCCTTGCACAAACTCTAAGGAATGAGTATGATCATCGCTGATATAGAAGTGATATTCTCTTATAACCTTTATGTCCTCCTTGGTGCTATCATGTGCATGCATGAATGCTATGTGTACAAAAATTATAACTTGTGTAGAGTGGTAATACATAGATTGTACTTCATTTTGCGGCTTTAGTGTATAATTCTCAGCAAATCAACGACAAAGACAATAGTGTCTAGGGGGAAAGTGTCCTTACACAACTTTAATTTCTCATCTAACCACCTAGCTCTATGTGTGTGACCTATGTACTCATACACCAGTTTCTCTTGAAACATCTTCATAAAATCAGCTAAGCATATATCCCTTTTCACTAACTCACACCTCTTTAATTCTTTTCCATCTTTAACACCATACTGACTTGTATTTTCCAATAGAAACTAGTTCCTTACCAATTTCATGTGTGCTATCCAAATGTAGGCATCTATGCAACTGTTGAAAACTACCACATGTAGGACAAAAACCTCTCAAACACATCATCTTATAGTAAATGCACCCGTCATCTCGTCTACATAGTACACTAGAAAATAAATTCTCTCGGTGACTTAGGAGGTGCTTGTAGACCACATTCCTGCAAAACATCGTTAGTGTGCAAAGTACAACATATATAGCGATAAATATCATAATGCATGGAAGATTCAACATGGACCCTACAACAACATGTAGTACATGCATGATTAATCTTAACATAAAATGGTTTTGTCATCTCAAAAAATATTTGACTAATTTTAATCTGAGGAAAGCTTTGAAGAAACTTTTCATAAAATTGTGTTTGAGTTGTTTCTAAATAGTGTTTTGGATGTGGCTCACGATTACTAATTCCAATTCGCCTTCTAACAACATCTCTTTGGTTTGATGAATACTAAGAGGGGGGGGGGGGGGTTGTGAATTAGTATACCGAAAAACACAGCACTTAAACACTTAAATAGTCTAAAGATAAACCGGTAAAACAGTTTAATAGACAGACCGGTTATCACACATGCAAACCAAAATGCAAATAAAGCCTTCACCCACAAAAGCAATACAACCATAACACAAGATATTTGACGTGGAAACCCAAATGGGAAAACTACGGTGAGATGGAACTCACAAGTCACTATCTGCAGAATAGAAACCAAACCGGTTAAGGTCTTACAATGTTCTTCACTAGAACAGATCCTGTTAGGAATCTCAATCTCTGTTAGGAGATAAGTCCGATCAAGGACTACCTTGCTAGAAGATTTTAGATTCACAGAGGTGAACCACCTTTTTAGAGGATTTTACAAAAGGCTTTTGGGCCTACCCGGTTAAGGGCTACAGACTTGTCAAATATGTGAGTAATCAACAAATGTTTGATCTATCTAATAGCACAGGCTGCTCGGTTAGATCCTTGATAGCTCGTTCTTAATGCACTCCTCCATTACTTCAGTCTTCTATACATTCATATTCTTTCCAACTCCTCAACCACCTTCAACCCTAGCAACAACATAAACCCTTTCGACAACAACCTAAAACCTTAGACATGATGTCCTTATAAAGGAATCTGATTTCATGTCGGTCCAATAGGATTACATTACAATTTCCTAGGTTCAATGAATCTAGACATACTCAGTAACACGACACAAAAAGCATCGCCAATGTGTCGGAACCGTCAAACAATTGGTGGATTGGTAACTCATCACAAAATGCCGATTGGTAACTCATCACAGAGTATTACGGGTTCATACAAAATAACGGTTTTCGATCTATCAAAAATGAAGACTGGTAAGAATGTGTTATGCCGCTTTGTACCGCGTGAGATCTACGAACCGCTTGGGGTCAACATGTCGCTTTAGACCGGGAAGCACATTCTGCAAAACATCAATAGTCTAAAAGACTATAGTACAACATACCTACAACATACCGGTTGAAACAAATACCGGCTGTGCTCTAACTCATACATATAAAGAGGATCTTAATGCAAGTGTGTGTCCATCAATGACAATCACAACATGAACATCAAAAATGCCAACAATCTCCCCCTTTGGCATTGATGGCAACACTTAGGAAAATAAAATTTTGACATCTAAGTGTTTTACAACAAAAACATGTCATTAGCAAAATTGTTCCCCCTAAGCATATATACTATCCCTTAATCAATAATGTATAGCAATTTTGCATACAGAGCATAAACATTGAGATATCAGAGCATATAACATATATCAAAGCATATAGCAAAATTTTAGGTACCAGATACTTCTCCCCTATACTTCTCCAAAATAGAATACTCCCCCTTTGCCAACAATGACAAAGTACCGCTAAACAACCCTGATTCCATTTGATATATAAAAATAATAAAATTTTATGACAATAAGGAATAGTACTTGTCAAAAACAGATTTATAGTCCTGCAAGAATTGCTTCATTGATAGAGACCAGGACTCAAGTAGGGAGGTGGCCACTTCTTTCTCTGTTTGCATCTGGGAGACTTGTTCTTCCATGGCATCAACTGTGCTCATCTCCTATGTAACTGTCAAGGCATCTAGGTTCAGATAACACTTTTGAAGAATTTGCAGACATGGAAGTAAAACCAGTTGAAGCTCCTACAAATCTCTAGACCGTGTGTTGATCTCTTGCTCCATTTTGGCTGACTGGATATGAAACCGGTGAACGGTTTGCCCATAAGTTGTGAAGGAATCATAAGGTGGCTTGAATGTGCTCAAGTAAGATTGTAAGTCTATTTGAAGCTTTTGCTTCTGAGCTAGCACATCATCATAGAACAGATGGGGTTGGCAGATTTTGCTAAGTAGCAGATTTCCCTCATCCAAAGCGTCCCTTATATCCTTTTGGTCTTTCTGCAGTTCAGACGGGAGCTCATTCAACTTCTTTACCAGAGCAATGTTAAGAGCTTTTTGATGCTCTTTCTTGACATTTGCCTCAGCTGCTTCTTCTAGGCTCTGCACCTGATCATCCACTACTGTGCATAGTAGCTTAAGCTTTGCTAGTGATGATTTAGTGTTGGGAAGATTTGTACTGGGTATCAAACCGGTAAGTGTGTCCACAGCCACTTGAACTATATCTTGCTCCTTCTTCCTTTGAATGATTTCAAGCCACTCTTGAGAAACCTTGATGCTCTGCATTAGCTCCGATTCACTTGTAGACTGGAGATCTATAGGACTGGAGATGTCAGCCTCTTTGGCTTGACTCCCGGTTGCCTTCGGAGTCTCCATCTGGGTGCTCTTCGCCGCTTCTCCTGCCTTGTCCACTTTCGCTTTCTTCTTCTCTTCTTCTCTCCTCTTCTCTGCTTTCTTTTCCTCCACAGCCTTTTTCTTTTCTGCTTCCTTCTTCTTCTCATGTTCCTTATCCTCTTTTTCCTTCTTCTTCCTCTTTGCTTCCTTCTTTTTCTCCTATTCCTTATCCTCCTCTTCTTTCTTTTTCTTTTCATCTTCTTGCTTCTTTTTCTCCTCTTCATCCTTCTTCTGCTTCTTCTCTTCATCTTTCTTCTTCTTCTCCTCTTCATCTTTCTTCTTCTTCTCCTCTTCATCTTTCTTCTTTTTCTCCTCTTCATCTTTTTTCTTTTTCTTGTCCTCATCCTTCTTCTTCTTCTCTTCTTCATCTTTCTTCTTCTTTTCTTCTTCATCTTTCTTCTTTTTCTCTTCTTCCTTCTTCTTTTGTTTCTCTTCATCCTTTTTCCTTTGCTCTACCTCTTCCTTTGTTGCTTCTTGTCTGTCCTCAGCTTGCTTATCAGCCGGTTTAGCCTGTTGCTTTTGTCCTATTGCCTCAGATGATGCTTTCTGAGTATCATCCTCAACGTCCAGAGCATCGACATTAATGGTGTCGATTGGTTCAATGACTAGATTGCCTTCATCGTCAAATACCTCATCCAGTTTGGATATAGCCGGTTCTTCTTTTGCTTGCCGGTTGGGCAGATGTGCTTTGTGAATCTGGACAACAGTTTGCATAAACAAATGGGTGTCTTTTTCGACATCAGCAACTCTAACTTCTAACAGCCAGAGTCTTCTTTTTCTAGTGAAGAAGAGTCCTTTATTTAGATCAATAACATCATATAATTCAGAATTTGACAGGTCGGGAAAGTATTGTGCAAAAACCTTCTCTCTAATTTCCTGTTCTTTCTCTATGGCAATGCGCCATCTATTATCTAATGACATATATAAAGAATCTGGTGTCTGAGACTTAATCTCTATGGGCGACCGGTCATTATTACATAGATACTGAATTATTTCCTTTTCAACCGCTTCCTTTTCATCCTCATTGAAGTCATCAAAACACTCAAGTAAATCATTTAACACTTTTCTCCTAATATTCTTTATTGTTCTTTGACAATGTGTCAAAGGTTTATAGGAGGAGATATCTATATTTACCGATGCAGATGATGTCGGTTCATTCTTGGTCTTCTTCTTTGCTTGACGTGTTTTCTTTGGCTTTTCCTCAGACATAGTTTCCTCTGAGTCTGGAGAGGTGTTCCTTGTCTTCCTCTTTCTTTGGAACACTTTAGCCGGTGCAGCTTCCGGTTTCTTCTTAGCTGGTGACCGCTTGGTCACTCTTGGAGTTGCAGTAGTAACCGGTGATGATGCTGCAGGCACTGCCTTTGCCTTCTTCACTGCCGGTTCTTTCTCTTTCACTAGTGGTGGTTCCTCAACCAGTTCTATCCTCCCTAGGTAGGTGTCGGTTCTCTTCACCTTAGGATCAAGCGGTAAGGCAATAAGGGTAGAGACATACCCTTCCAGCATGTCCTACATCACCTCATAGCCCATTGGCTCTACTTCTTCCATTCTAGGCTCAACAACCTCCATTATGCATTTGTCCACCTGGATGGTGAAACAAATGTCATCTTCATATTTCTTGACGATATCACTTGAGATCCTCATCCTTTGGCTCATTTTTCGTCTGAACTCATCAAAATACTTGTTCAGAACTTCAGGATAACCGGTTCCAAGTGCTTCAATGCTTTCCTTGATTTGCTTGGTTACCGGTTCGTCACCAAACCACTGAACGTCTCCTACTCCTGGGAAGTAGCCTTGGAAATAGAAGAACAACCCTACCAGTAGTTTTCCAAACTTGAACCTTAGTGCATTGTCTTGTTTGATCGTCTTCAGATTTGACAGGAGTTGCCTCTGCATGTCGGTGCATAGATCAAATGATGCATCCTCCTTTATCATCCGGTAAGCGGCATTTACCACTGCAACAGATACAGAGTTGATTCTGTTGGCAGAGAATGTCCGGTAGCCTATCACCATGCAGGCATACTTAACCAAATAATCCTTGATTGAATTTACAGTCATGCCCCGTGAGTCGCTCACTGAACCGGTGAGCCTAGACATTTCAGACTTGCTAACCGTCCTTAGGGCTGGTACTTCCCCTGTATTGCAAAAGCTGGTGACTGCATGAATTGCCTGCGGCGTAAAATCATGCGTCCTCTCCAGGTACATTTTGTCACCATGGACTCTGCTCAAAATGATCCTTATATGATCCTCTATAAAGTCTTCCAGGAAGTATACAACATTATGGAGTTTCTTCTTCTCCAAGATACTATACTCCAGTTTGATTTTCTTATCCTTTCCACAAAACAGACCTAGTTGGGAGTGGATGGCTAGAGACCCTAGGTCTTCAATCTTGCAATCTATGTAGTCAGAAATTCCCTCTTCTACTATCACTCTAGGCGGAACTTGTGATAGGGCATTATACTTTGACTTCCATTGAATAAAACTTTCAGATTCAATAGATGCACTAGAACTGGTATGAGATGCGGAAGCCATTGTAGAAATTTTAAGAACTCAAGAAATACCTTTTAAAACATGTGAATTTAGGGTTTTTCGATTCTCCTTCACTCCTCACTTCGTCAGTAGCTGAATCACCACTTTGTGTTCTCCACTTGACCGTTTGCTATTTGAATTTGAATCTCCTTCTCGGTTTTTCAATTTCTCAAAATCTCAACTCAAATCATCTTTTCGTCGCTCTGCTCTTTGAAAAAAATTTCTTCGCTCAAAAATTGATAGTGAGAAATGATTTGAAAAATGCTTTTAAACATATTCCTCACCTACTACCATTAATGCTCCTCTATTAGGGCGTAAACCCTAATTTACCTTTTTACCATTTTCGGTCTTCTGCCAAGCGACAGGTATCACATACCGGTTAAGGTCTTTTATTGGTATAAACTGGGGGTTCAAAAACATTTTGCCATTTGCTCCCCCTAAGCCTTTTGATGCTTAGTTTGTCGGTTCTGATATTTTCACACTAGGTGCAGAAACCGGTTCCTCTTCCAACATTACTGGTTTCCTCTTCTAGGTTTTGTTCATGTCCGCTTGAACTATTTCAACATCAATTCCTCCTTCTGGAGTGATCGGTATATCATCAGATATACTCTTTTTGCTTCTGCAGAATCTTGCAATGTGACCCGGTTTGTTGCAGTGATAGCAAACCAATCCAGGTGCTCTCCAAGGTCCATTGTTCATGTTTCCATTCTTCCTTCTACATGTTGCAGCAATGTGACCATAACCATGACATACCATACAGTTTTCTCTCCATCCGGTTGCCGCTTGATAGCCACTGCTTCTTGGCTGATGATTGAAGACATTAAAGCGGTTGTGATTCCGGTTCACAAAAGGTTCAGGACCAACTCCTTGGATCCTCTGAGGATATCTTCCAGTGTCATTCATGACAGACCTGCATTCAAATGCTCTATGCCCATACTTGTTGCATGCATAACAATGACCATTGAACTTATTGGATCTAGGTACATTGTTAATAAAGTAAGGAAAATTATTGTAGGCTTTGCTCCTACATACATTGGCAGTGTGTCCTTCTTTAAGACAATTAAAGCAAACAGGTTTGAATTTTTGCTTACCTTTTCCTTTGAATGCTGGTTGCTTCTTTGATGCTTCAACATTTGTACCAGAGGTCTCACCTTCCTCATGACCAGAATAGCCAAGTCCATCAGTATTCTTGACCGGTTTGGCATATTCAAGCTTTTTCTCTAGCTTGACAGTGCTCTTGTTGAACTTAGCAAGTACTTCCTTTGACTCAGAGAGTTCTTTGGAAATAGCAGCATTTGTTTTCAATAGGTTTTCATTCTCAGAGATGGCAGTGTTTAGTTCTCCTTGCATATCTTCCTTTTCCACCTTGCTTGCATGGAGTTGAGCATTTAGGGCACTCATCTCTTGTTTCAACTTGGAGATCTCAAAATCTCTTTCTTTCACTAGGTCTTCAGGTTTTCTCTGGTTCTCAAGCTCTTGACACATCCGGATAGTCAGTCCTTCCAACTCCTTTCTTAGGTTGGAGATTGATTCATTCAACATATTTACTTCTGCAATTAGGGCTTCCATGTCGGCTTCATCTGCAGAACTATTTTCAGATAGCTCCATCAGCTTTTCTGCATGTTCTCTCCTTTTTGCTTGAGATGCCTTGTATTTGACCATAAGATCATCATAGGCTTGCTCAGACTGAGTGAGCCGTAGAGTAAGTTCCCTCAAGGTGTATTCCCCCATATCTCTTTCCAAGTGGCTAAACTTATAGAAAGGTAGGCTCTGATACCAATTGATGAATACTAAGAGGGGGGGGGTGAATTAGTATACCGAAAAACACAACACTTAAACACTTAAACAGTCTAAAGATAAACCGGTACAACAGTTTAACAAACAGACCGGTTATCACACATGCAAACCAAAATGCAAATAAAGCATTCACCCACAAAAGCAATACAACCATAACACAAGATATTTGATGTGGAAACCCAAATGGGAAAAACCACGGTGAGATGGAACTCACAAGTCACTATCTGCAGAATAGAAACCAAACCGGTTAAGGTCAGACCGGTTAAGGTCTTACAATGTTCTTCACCAGAACAGGTCCTGTTAGGAATCTCAATCTCTGTTAGGAGATAAGTCCGATCAAGGACTACCTTGCTAGAGGATTTTAGATTCACAGAGGTGAACCACCTTGTTAGAGGATTTTACAAAAGGCTTTTGGGCCTACCCGGTTAAGGGCTATAGACTTGTCAAAGATGTGAGTAATCAACAAGTGTTTGATCTATCTAATAGCACATACTGCTTGGTTAGATCCTTGATAGCTCATTCTTAATGCACTCCTACATTACTTCAGTCTTCTATACATTCATATTCTTTCCAACTCCTCAACCACCTTCAACACTAGCAACAACATAAACCCTTTCGACAACAACCTAAAACCTTAGACATGATGTCCTTATAAAGGAATCTGATTTCATGTCGGTCCAATAGGATTACATTACAATTTCCTAGGTTCAATGAATCTAGACATACTCAGTAACATGACACAAAAAGCAACGCCAGTATGTCGGCACCGTCAAACAATCGGTGGATTGGTAACTCATCACAAAATGCCGGTTGGTAACTCATCACAGAGTATTACCGGTTCATACAAAATACTGGTTGCCAGTTTATCAAAAATGAAGACTGGTAAGAATGTGTTATGCCGCTTTGTACCGCTTGAGATCTACGAACCGCTTGGGGTCAACATGTCGCTTTAGACAGGGAAACACATTCTGCAAAACATCAATAGTCTAAAAGACTATAGTACAACATACCTACAACATACTGGTTGGAACAAATACCGGTTGTGCTCTAACTCATACATATAAAGAGGATCTTAATGCAAGTGTGTGTCCATCAATGACAATCACAACATGAACATCAAAAATGCCAAAATGGTTGGGTTAAACCCTTGTGTTGTCATGCCAATATTTCTCAATTAACATTCTTAGTGCATCAACAACAACCTTGTCCTTGCGTGGGAGTCTACCCGAGAATGCCCAAAGAGAATTATTGTTAGGATCCTCTATTTTCTCTCGCCTCTCTAAGGCATAGTGTAATGTGGTTCTACTTATCCTTAATGACTTGCTTGTTTTGCTTATTAAATGAGATTTTTTCATTTCCTTTCCCATTATGGTTGATGTGAGGACACGACGAGTAACATTAGCATCTTTAGTGCATGATTTCAAACCAATGGCTTGGTATGCATCAAAAAGATTTCTCACAATGGTTCTTTCACTATTATTTTTGGATGTTCTTAACCCCAAAATTTTCATTGTCTCTCTAAATTTCAGATTTTTAATCATTTCAACAACTAATTGGCATCTTCCACTTTGATTTAAGTTTTCAAAATAGTTATTCCAAATTCTTTTAACTGTTCTTCTACAACTTATTTTGGAAATTTTATCATGCATTGGCTTCACAATATTTTCATCAATATTTATTAGGAACTTTGGTTTTCTACTAATTATTCTAAGAGGTGTTAAGATTGGTGCATTCTCTTTGTTTTCATTAGGTGCATTATGTGCATTGATCACATCAAATTCAAATGGTATATCTTCTTCAATTTCATTAACATGTGCATTCACTGAAACATTTTCAAATGGTGTATGTTCATTGCATTCATTAGGTGCATTCATCATATGCATTTGAAATTGGTGTATGTTGATCATTTTAATTTGGTGCATTGATCATATCAATTTCAATTGTTGAATGTTCATCACTTTCATTAGATGCATTAGATGGCGTGCCTTCACGTAATCTCCTCATACGATCCCTTTGTCTTTCCTTTGTTGCCTCTCTTTGTTCATTCGTTCCTCTCTTGTTCTTTCCCATTGTCCTACACATAACATCATGATGACAATCCACAATCAAATAGAAAAAAAATAACAAATGATCATCATTTTGTTATAATCTAAAGTAACAGTAATAAAATAACTTAAAAAAAAACCAACACACAAGACAAATCAATCATGATCAAAGAAAAAAACAACAAATGATCATCATTTTGTTATAATCTAAAGTAAAAATGATAAAATAACTTCAAAAACAATCCAATATACGAGACAAATCAATCATTTCAAAGCAAAAGTGACAAAAAAATATGAAAACCTGACTGTTGTTGTCCCAGAAAATCATGTGCAAAAGCAGTGAGACATTCAAACAACTTGCAATGTTGGTTTTTAAGCCGTGAGAGACATAAGGTAGAGAGAGAACGAGAAGGAGAAAAGGATGAGAGAATCGACAGAGAGAGAAGTGTGAGGGGGAGAGAGATGAGATAGAACTCAAGGAGGATAATTAAGACTCGGAATAGACAGAGACAGTGATGGGGGAAGGAAGACGAGAGAGAGGAAAAGAAGAGAGACATCCATGTATACAAACATATATACATATATCTATATAAATATATGTATATATAACTATATATGCATACATATATACATAAACACATATTATATATGTATGTCTATACATATGTATAGTAAATGCTAAATTTACAAGCATTATGTCTTCATAATGCATACGGGTTTTGTGAAACACAAAATAATGGTTTTAGTTCTACATAACCCGTTTAGTTCTACATAACCCGTACGGGTTTTGTGAAACACAAATTAATGGTTTTAGTTCTACATAACCCATACGGGTTATGCAGAACTGCAAATAGTACTTTTTTTTTTCAAAACCCATGCAGGTTTTGGCTTGATAAGAGGGTTGGAAAATGACTCTAAGGCTTGCAAGCCCATTTTCCCCCCATTTTTGTCCCTTTACATGTTTTTTCATCGTCCAACATGATTTCTCGACTTTGTTGTCATCAGGTTTACAAATGATCAAGTGGGTATCTCTAAAATTACCACCATAATCTCACACATCTTCTCAATTTCTTACCATATAAAGTTTTCTATTTTCAGTCAACATTAGCATAGTAAACTTTAATTTTCTTTATCAGTGCCTTGACAGTCCTCACAGACATATGTCTACCTTTTTTTAAATAACTTTTGATATACTTGACCAAATTCAAAATAAATTACATATTATTATTCTACACTATATTCTATACATTTTTTATTATTTTGATGCAAGTTATTCCCAGCACACGAATAGGTACCAAATTTTCAGGATGCGGTCACTTCAAAAAATCATAAAAAAAAAATACTCAACGGAAAATTACAAAAAAATACACAACTTATAGATCTCACTCTTACCTATCATCCTACCAAAGGGTTTTGCAAAATACTAAATCTAACTATATATTTTGTGCAGTGCACGAAAACAACTATGTTATGTTTTTCTAAAAAAATCAGGAACAATTTTTCGTGCATGAAAGGTTTGACCCTCTTAAGGTTATCCAATCTTTTTTTTTAAATAGTAGTTTATAAACTAGATTCAGAGTACTACAATTCTTATTCTTTTCTCAACTCCTAGTTTTGAGTGCATGACCTTCGAATATCTCTTTGAAGTTCAGGTTTACCTGTTTTCAGAAGAAAAAAAAGTGGCCACTTATACCCCTTTTTGTTCACCATCTTGGTGCACTTACCCTACTATTGATCATTAATTCTTGATTGTAAGTAAATTTTTCCATATAATTTATTTGTTTGTTTACTTTTTATCTCAAAATTATTTTACAATAAAATTAAATTAAGTAAAAATAAAGTGAGTTAAAAAAAGATAAAATAACTAATTAGTATTTCAAACAAAACCCTAATACGAACATTCTATTTTCTGATGACATTTTTAGGTGTTAGTTTTGAATCATTTTACTTATCATAGTTTATTTTTCTACTAAATTTATTTATTTGTTTACATTGGTTTTTATCTCAAAATTAATCTAGTATAAAATTAAAATAAGTAAGAATAAAGCAAGTTAAAAAAATGATAAAAATGACTAATAAGTATTTCAAACAAAACCCTAATACCAACATTCTATTTTTTTATGACATTTTTGGGTGTTAGTTTTGAATTATTTTACTTAATCATAATTTATTTTTCTTTTGTTTACAACCAAACATTTGAAGCTCTTCATTTAGGGCTTCTATCTAATGAATAGAAGATATGTCACTTTTCATCTCTTTTCCTTCCATTGTTTGTGGTTGGTATTTTGGCTAAAGATTAAAGAAGTATTTTTAATTGAATTTTTAAAAATAAGCAATATATAAAAAATAATTGAAAATATTATGCACACACTAATACATTTGGACTAGATTTCCGATTGAGGTTTCCGACTTAGAAGGTATATTGTGACCAAATTTGATTTTTTTTTGAAAAAATACCCGAATTCGTCGTAATTCCGATGGCAATTTGCCATTTGGTTTCGACAAAGAAGGCATTAGCAATGAAAATTTTCTTTTTTTCAAAAAAGTGGTCGAGTTCATCGTAATTCCGACGACAACGACCATTACTTAAAAAAAAGAAAAAGAAGGCAATTCATTTGTGCATTGCAATCCTGCGTAGGCGTCCGTGGTGACTTCAACCCCCAACAACATCAAACCCGCATCAAAGGCATTTGTGCATTGCTTGCAATCCCGCGCAGGAGGTAGATTCTTCACCTTAATTTCATGTTGCAAAAAATATACCATTCAAGAGATTCTACAACTTTTGCTTGCTTTTATACATGCTAGCTATGCCTGCATTCTTGTGGGATATTGACCGATTGTGGAAGTGACTCTTGGAGTATGAGAGATTCCTTTTTTTTATGCAAAATATGTTAGGAAATGAGACATGTGGTGGTTAATTGCCCTAGTTTTTAATGCAAATTGATCAATCTCGTATTCATATTGATTATCCAATCTCAGGTCGGATGGCTCCTAGTCAAAGGTGTGGTTCCCTGAATGCGTAATACCCTGTAGGAATCCACTCCTCGTAAAACCATGGAATTGTGATTGAGGAGTGAGCGTTCAATTTTGTCGCAGCAATCCCTTCCTCCCGTATACGGGTTGATTGATCACTATTGTACGAGCTAATATATAGGGTGGTGTTTGCCTTTGGCTGCTGAATCGATGGAGATCAAACCAATGCACAAGAAAACAATGGGAATGAATATTATTCAAGTGATTTGCAATCTTCATTCAGTGTTGCTCGGGCAAGCCTTTCTTTCTCTTGCCAGCCAGCCTAACACACCTGACTCGGAAGCCCTAGGGAGATACAATTGTGTTCGGTTCAACACAATCCTAACCTAGAAGGGGTGGACTGAAAATCTCCAACCACACAACTTATCACTTTGTAATTAACATATAGTATAAAGCTAGTCTATATGACCCCCGAACCATTTTCTTACTGTCTCGGGTTACTCTAGTTTAGGGTATTGGCAGTTTTTACTAAATTTTCTCTATTTTATGTTACTAGCAATTATCTCTCCTTTTGCATAGTTTTACGTGGCATACAAAGTCATTGCCTTCTTTGGCTTCCTTGCAGCCTCAACCTCAACGATCATCTTTTGCAAACTTACTTTCTTCAATACTCTCTTCTTTATCCTTTCAAAGTTGAATTGTAGCCACTTAGGAACATCTAGATTCTCATCACTTTGGATGGATGGGTTCATGGTAGTTACAACCTACTTTGGCCTTTGTTCTTCATCTTGTTGCTTGTGCACCTAAGTTTAAAATTTTGGAGTAGTCATCTTGGGGGTGGGGGCCTAGATAGATCCTCTTTTTCTTGTTCTCCATGCTTCTTTGACTCCATATTCTAAGTTCCTTCTGACTTATATTTCATTTTCATGAGTCAACTTATAGTTCTTAATTCAGTTATAGGCTAGTATCTTGTGTGTTGATTGTACCTATTAGTTTGATAAGGTTTTGGCTGGAATTTAATCTCTAATTTTGAGGAAAATTTTTCCCTATAAATGTAATTTCAAAATTCTTTTTGAGGGTCTAATAATTGATTATTTAAGGTCCAAGTTTAGTAACACTCATTAGTGTGTTTTCTTTCAAAAGACATTTAGCAATAGGCTATAGATTGAATACTTGTGCTTTGCTAGTATATTTTGAAGAATTAATGGAAATGAAGTTCATAGTTTGCAACGGTATTGGTAGTCTTTTTTGATTGCTTGGTATTCTTTTATTTCTTTCATTCTCCTTAGTCCTGAATTAATATTTACATTTATGAAACATCTTCTTTGTTATAATCAATTTGTGCATCTTTCATGGTGATTGAGGTTAATAAGGATCATGTGAATGAATAGTAGTAGTTGTTCTAGAGCTTTCCTTGGTCTCATTTTCATGTTAGAATAGGCAATTTTGGCATGATAAATTATTTACATACAAGGTTATTTCTAGATTTTGTTGATAATGTGGATTTAGGTAATACTGATGATTCATTTTCTCGTAGCCTTGTTCTATCTTTTGCAATTTATTTTCACCTTTTACCTTAGGCAGATTGAGAAATTGACATTTCAACTTGATTACTGACATTTTCCTCTTGAACAACTTGATTAGGAAATGATAAATTCTAAAGGTAAGCTAACTTAACTCAAGGGACTGAGATGGTATCCTACCATGAAAGATGATAGTTCTAAGCAAAATACTACCTAGTGATATGAAAGTTGATGCAAGATAGTAAGGACAATCAAGAAATTTGTTTTGAACTTTGAAAAGTGAATCTTTGGGTGGAAGTTTGAATGGTTTGATAGCGAAAAGGCATGCTGATGCAGAGAATCCAATAAACTCAACCAACAAGGGAGATATTTCTCCCAACTCACCTATTCAATTAGGTGTCAACCCTTCACTTACTCACAAGACCCCTCACAAGGCCACAAGTTACTCAAAAGGATTCAATACCCCAAAACACACCCATACTCACCAACCCTCACCCAACCATTGAATCACACTCAAATAGGACAAATAAACATGTCTAAGTCACAATCCAACACTCCAAAATTCAATCACCACCAACACCCTCAGCCCTTATTCACACAAATCCTCCTTCAACTGGGTCTTCTAATCCCCCCTGGTACTCAACTCACAAAATGTACTAGATATCCAAAAACCAATGTACTTTCAGATACTATTACAAGAACCACTAAACATATACCACCATGGGTCTTGACCCTCCCAACCACCCAAAGGTGAAAGGAAGATTCACTGCTGCAACACTCAATTTTTGTGACAGTATCAAGCACTTAGGATAGTCACTCCTTTTATGACAGTATCAAGATCAAATTGATACTGGACTGGGTAATAACGGAACCGCCAACAATGTATTTCTCATCTCAAATAATAAAGAGAATATAGGGCTGCATCTATGAAGAAAAAAAATGTTGGAAAAGACTATTTCCACCTACTTGGCCACCGGAGTGGTTTTTGAGGTGTATTCAAAGCTTTTACTCCTTTTGTTGCATTTTCACTTGAAATATGGTTGAATTGGCTTTGTAAGCTCCTCGATACTTGGTACATGTTCTAATCGAGTTAAAAGAATCTCAAGACTACCCTATAGTCATGCTCTACCTTATCCAGCTACTCAATTAGCTTCCCAAACTTATAGGACATATGGTTTGATTCCTTACTTTGAGTTGAAATTATCTTGGGTTAGATATAACTAAAATAAGCCATTCCTTCAACTACTTCAAAAATCATTAAAAAGACTTCATACTACTATCTACATGTGTTTCTATCCTTAAGAAGTCTAATTTATGCGAGTGAAAAAACACCTAAGAGGTCATAGCTACCCCCTTTGACTTGGTAATATTCATGGTTTTTATTTGTCTATTTAACTTCATTCCTTGCATCTTACCCACTATCTTGTAGCATACTTTGTTTTCTTTTTTAGTGAATTGCATTTAGTGGACTGTTGTGCATCTTTAAAATCATTTGACAACTTCAGGAAATGGTTTTCCTTCTTTATTACTTGACCATATCATTTAATATGCATGGATGGTATTATCATTTAATTTTCAAGATGGACCTTATATGGATGGTCCTTGCACCTTTTCAAATTGAACTTTTGCAAAAGTCCAAATTTGAAGAGGAAATTCCTACTATTTGTGAATCCACCATTCATCTTTCAAATTTTAGGTCCAATTTCCATGAATAAGGGTTCCCAAGACCCTAGTCCTATAAAAATGAGCCATGAGGAACATCATGAATAAGGGAATGAACCAAATTTATGAAAACATTGTCAAACCTAAGTACAATTAGGCATAAATAAGGCACAACCACTTAAATTGAGTCCAAACTTAGTGTATATTTTTAAAGAGATACAACTTATGATGCAATATTTAGCCCCCATGAAATTATGCTCATTTACTCTTTGGAAAATATGGAGAAACCAAATATTCTTTCACCAAGATATTGAAGAGTCAAGATGTCTACAAGTTTGGAAAGGTGGTAGCTCCCAAGACGTATGATATTGTCAATCTACAATATTGAGATAAAAGGGAAGTACAAAGTGAGTAATATGAGTAACATTGGTAACACACATGGGGAATGCAAAACACAAAGTTATGACATTTAGAACTAGTAAGATTCATATATTCTCACTAGGAACCATATCAAAAAGACAAGGCATAGATCTAGGACTAGTAAGATCCTTATATAGTTACTAGGAGTCGTGTCAGAGACACATAAAGGAATGATACGTAAGTTAGTAAGATCCTCTAATACTTAGTCATAGATCACATTCTAACAACAAATAGAGACCTAATTGTGGAAGTTTGAGGTCAATTGGGAAAAAAGTTGTCATCTTGCCATGACAACTTTTGCATTTTTTGTAGAAACTTCTTAAAAATATGGTTGGAAAGTTAGTTTATGGTGGTTTTGAGGTTGTAACACACTTGGATGGGAATAAATAGGCCTTTGGCATGCCATCCAAGAGTTTTTCTTAATGAAATTGGGGTTTTATGTGCATTTTTTCATGCTATGTATCATATCATGCTTGATGATTGACCTTTTTTCATGCTATGTATCATATCAGGGAGGAATTTGGTTGATGATACAGAGAGGGGTGAGGGGACCCTATGCAACCTTCGGAAGGGTTTTTCGATCAAAACCAAATGAAATGGATTAAATTTATATGACTGCCCTAAGGGTATTGATTGTCATAGTCATAGTTTTACTACTGATATTGTTTTTGTTTTGACAGAGTTGTGTTTGTAAACCCAAGTGTGGACATGTAATGGAGTCATGAGATGTCTTAAGACTACATCAATACTTAACAACAACATAGTGTGTAGGCACCTAAAATATGAAAGGACTACATATTGGAAGGCGTGTGTGATGATGCCATGAAAGGTCTGATATCCCTATGTATCAGACTGAGAAAACCAGTGAAAGACAAAAAAAAATGCACTGAGAAGGCAAAAGGTTGAATTGCCTAATGTTTGTTGTTGAAGTGATGTGTGGGGACCCTGCCAAGTAAAATACCTTGTTTTAGTTTCAAAGGGTGGAAAAAGAATAAGCATTTTATTTACTGTCCTAATAGACCATCCATCATAACAATTATTACCAATATTGATGTGTGTGTTGCAAACAAAGTTCTAGAGGAAGGCTCTTTCTATTGTAGACCAAGTGAGTGTTCATAGACCTTTTGTAGGGTCCTCCTAGCCTAGAGTTAGGAATTCGAAGCCTACATACATTGATTTGGCCTTGTGGCCATCAATGAGTGCTCACCCAATAGGACAAGTCTTGAGACTGACAACTTTGGAAGTGTGGCATTGTTGAGAGCCAACACTTATGTGTGAACCCCATCTTCATGTATTATGATTAGTTTCCATGATACTTGACCCTATCCTCATGGTGTTGGCTCAATTCATATTAGTGTGTTTTGTTGAAGAAACATGATGTGAGAAGTTTGATGCAGAGGCAAGGGTAGAACTCAGTATTTCATATTAGGACAACAACCACATTGATTAGGCAAGTCAGATAAGGTCTCTCCAATGTTTAGCATACTGAATTCACATTAGACACTCAAGGATTACCCCAATTAGACATCAGTTAACTTAATATCTTATACAAGGATTGCATACCACAAAGCCATTAGACATGTTTTCAGATGAAAAAGAAGAGTTAAATGGTTTTGGTTCAATGATGATAATTTCTATTTTCAAGTAATTTAATTCGGTATATTATACTGAAACTTGATTTTATAACTAACATTTTAACTTCTATATAACTAGTTCTATAGCCCGATTTTCTTGCCTGTGAAGAAAGACCATGTCAGACAATATCAACGAACAACAAAATAAGGAGACAATTGCTAGATTGTGGTCTAACTTGAAAAGAAAAGGTGATGGAAAATGTTATTGTCCGTGCAAAATTTGTAAGGGGTTAAAGACTAGAAGACTTCTAATCAAAAAAATGAAGAAACATTGTAGGCTGCATGGTCACATTGAAGGTGGACATGATTATCATCCATTGGTAAGTTTTTCATTATATCATTTTAACAATTTATATACATAATAAATCACGTGATGATGAGATCATGATCATGGTTTATTTATGTTTATCAATTTTATATAGGTCGAGCACCTCGGAGCACATGGTATGGATCAACACAACCCGAAGAATATAGTTTTCGAAGTGGACGAAGATGGAGGTGTGAATATCAAAGCTGAACATAATGATCCCATGGAAGATGACGACCATGAGCCATAAAACACAATTGAAGATGATGGTACAGATATATTGATCCATGACACATTTAGTACTCGCGCAATTGATCATGATGATGAAGATGACCTTGATGTTGTTCATGATGTCCCTCTACTTGAGAAGGCATCTGAGGCCCTTTACGAAGGCTCGCAGGCAACTCTTCTCTCCATTGTATTGTTGTTGGTGAACTTGAAGGTTATGAATGGTTTATCCAACATAACAATGTCACGTATGTTAAGGTATGTCATATATGTCATAATAAATTGTGAATCATGTTGTACCATTAATATTCTTTATATTAACAAATTATATTTTTTTGTTGTAGATTGATAGGTGAGTTTTTGTTACCACCATCAAATATTCTACCTCGCTCATACCGAGAATTATCTGCCATTATGAAAGATATTGGAATGGAGTATCAAGCAATAGATGCTTGTCCCAATGATCATATTATATATCACAAACAACATGAATTTTGAACTGAATGCCCTGAATGTCATATCAATAGATATCAAACATATCAAATAACAAAAAGGGTTCCTCGCAAGGTTCTTCGCTATATTCCCATTATTCCACGTATGCAACGATTATTCAAGTGGACTAGCTTGGCACAATTTATGGATTACCATGCATGCAATAGAAGTCAAGATGACATTATTCGAATGCCTGTGGATGGTTCAGCATTTATGGACATAGAGGAAAAGTGGCCACACTTTAAATAAGAACCTCGTAATCTCAAGCTTTCATTGGCAGCGGATGGTGTCAATCCATTTGGAGAGATGAGATCTGTTTACTTAGTGTGGCCTATTTTTGTTATCAACAATAACATTGCGCCATGGATGTCAATAAAGAGGGAGCACATAATGTTGGCAATGATTGTTCCAGGTATTTTATCATTTAAATATAGTCGTCTAAATTTAATTATAAATATTGCAAAAAAATGGTCATAATAATTATGTAATGTTTTTGTTCATTCGAATAGGTAAGTACCAAGTTAAAGATATGAATGTATATATCGAGCCTCTTATCGACGAGTTACTGGAGTTATGGAATGGTGTCACTATGTATGACATCTCTAGACCAATAGGACAAAGACAATTTCAATTCCATGCGATGCTTCTATGGACAATACACGATGCCCCGGGGCTAACACATTTTTGTGGTATGTTATAGTGTTTAAGTTGTGCATGAACATTATAATTCAAAAAATTATCATATTTAATCCAATTATACATTATCTTGTAGGTCTTCAAACAAAGGGAAAATTTGCATGTCCTGTTTATGGTCCAAAGATGAAATCTCGTCATTCAAAAAGTTTAGGAAAGAAGGTGTTTGATGAGTATAGGCACTTTCTCCACAAAAATCATAAGTATCGAAATACTGAAAAACATCTTTTCAATGGGAAAGAAGAGAATACAACAAAGCCACGAAGAATGACACCTCACCTGTAGAAGTTGGAATATAATAGAATTAATCATCAAGGTAATGTCATTCCATCTATTGGTTTGTCATAAAATATCTTTTCTATTTAGTTTTGTTTACTGATGATGTGATTGATGATCATGAAGGTTGTGAAGGCATAAATGACCACCTTCCTAAGGGACTAAAAAGTTATCCCCAACAATTTAGTAGGTTGCCCTACTAAGAGCAGTTATAAATTGTTCATTTGTTTGGAAGTATGCATATTGGAAAGAATATAATAGAGACAGTATGGAAAATATTGGATGAAAGGCGTGACAAATAAAAAATTGTCAAACTATGTAGTGACATTCAGGATTCCAATCATGCAATGATAAATGTCATTCAATCAAATAGCCATGGAGACCAAATTAATATAAGTGAGCTTCCTTGGTTATTAACGGACCAGCAAAGCAATGCTATAAAAGAAGTCATACGAAAAAATCAATTTCCCACAAGATTTGCTGTGAACATAAACAATCTCATATCAAAGAAAAGTGAATTTGGGCCAGGGATGAAAATGCATGATTGGCATACCTTCATTAAGGTAATTCATGTTCTTGTGTTTTTAGTATGTATTTAAGTACTGTGCGTACGTGTACTTTTCATTGTACCTCCATCTTTTTTCAATGCACAAGAACACTGCCTCATACACCAAGTTGAGGAGATTGAATTGTGTGGACCTATACACACTAGGTCAATGTGGATGGTTGAGAGACACTTGAAATTTTTGAAGGCTTTGGTTCGACAAAGAGCACATCCTGAGGGTTCTATGGTGGAGGGATATATGGTATACCAGACTATGGTGTACATTTCTAAATATCTTCCTAATTTTGAAGCAAAGATCCACGTGGATCGCATTTGGGATCCCAACACCATTAACAAATTCAAAGGGGACTACTTGAAAAGGAAAGGTAGATTGAGGAAAGTGAGAGGTAATTATAAGATGTTATTGTAGTTAATTAATTCTCAATCTTCAAAATAAATCGATTGTAAGATGTCTATTTATTTTTTGTATAGTTGGTCGAGAATGGGATGCACTACATTTGTATATTGCAAACAATCTTGATTGGATGACGGTATGGATTGAACGTTGTCAACATTCTGGACGCACGTTAACATGGGAAGGTGTGGCTTCATTGGTTAAAGAAGCTCATCGTAATGGAGATTCCAATGTTACGCAAGGGAAATTGATTTAGCATATGGTTTAAGAGATAAACAAGTACGTATAAATTTATTAATCACCCATATGTTTATCAACTCACAATGCAATAAATTTACATGTTTGACATATCTCAGGTCAAACACCGCAATGCTATGTGTTGCAATGGTCATAAATTTCGCATAAAAAAGTTGGATGACACGAAGAAAACTTGTGATTCTGGCATCACTGCAGTCTTTGAGGTGACAAAATTTCATCGAGAAATGACATACATCCTCAACAATCTCAAAATCGATACTATGGCATTTTGGATGATATACTTGAGTGTGACTTTAATTCCTTCAAATTAGTTTTGTTCATCATCAAATGGTACAGGCTACGATTGAATAAAAATGATCTTGATAGAGCTATTATTGAACATGATAATGGTTTTATAATGCTAAATACAAGGTCATTTGAACCAGTTGGGGATGAGCCCTATGTTCTTCCAAGCCAATGTGAGCAAGTATTTTACTCAGAGGTTCCACATAAACCGGGTTGGTCATTTTTTGTTAGACATGATCCAAGAGGAAGGTCGATAAAGTATAATGTGATGGAAGAAGAAGATATTGAAAAAGAAGATATCGAAGAAGTAGAAGATGAAGTGGATGATGATCATGATCGACAATTTCTCAATGATGATGAAGAAGAAGAAGAAGAAGAAGAAGATGATGATGATGACGACGATGACGACGATGATGATGATGATGATGATGATGATGATGATGATGATGATGATGATGATGATGATGATGATGATGATGATGATGATGATGATGATGATGATGATGATGATGGTGACGATGATGGTGAAGACGTTGATGGTGATGATGATGATGATGATGATGATGATGATGATGATGATGGCGATGATGACCTTGATGTTCATGATGATGAAGAGTGAAATGTATGAGGTATGCGATTAGTATATTATCTATTTAATATTGACTTCTTGATAGAATTTTTTTTTACATAATTAATTCATTATGTTTTAAATTCTAATGCCATTACATAATTAATTCATGATGCACCTTTTAATATGGAGATGGAGATAGGGAGAGTGACTATTTATGTGACATTTTTTAAACTATGTTTATTTATGGAAATTGGATTGTTTATTAGCTATGTGATGGATGTTGATTTAAAATACATATGTGATGGATCACATGTTTATGATGATGCATGCGACATTTTTTGAATTTTGTGTTTATTTCTATAATGTGGATTGTTTATTACCTATGTGATGGATTACATGTTAATGATGACACATATGTGATGCTAATTGTGATGCTCAATTACATATATGATGACACATCATGTGATGCTTATGATACATATGTATTTATTGATTATCAACTTACAAATGTAGTAATGTTTATGATGCTCAATTGATGGTGTTGATTTCAGGTATAGTCCCTGTGTGATGTTGTCACCCTTGGTGGGAACAGGTTGTTGACTACAGACATCGTCAACCATTTAGTTGAGGATCCTGTATAGTCTACATAAAGTAAAGGTAAGGAATTAAAAAATTTACAATGATTTTGATGACAACATCTTTTTATTATTTAATACTCTTTTTGTCTACAAAGTTCATGTTTTTCATGGTGTGTACTATGTAATTTTTAGCTAACATAAGATAATTGAATTACATTGTAAAGGACCTTGAACCCCTTTGACGAGGATCCTGCACAGTCTCATGGATGGACAGGTATAACTAGTCAATACACCCTATAGAAACAATTTATTTTTTTTAAATTACTTGGAAAAAAAACTTCCTCGGTTTTTCAAACCTCGACATTAGCAGCAAATCTAATACAGTTATCAACACTTGAGGCCCCAGTTGGACTTATTCCAATTTTAATCCCAAAATCAACTTTAGGGTTGAGTTCTTCATCAACATTACCCTCATTTGCAAAATTTCTCTCTCATTACCAATTAACTCTCTCATTTCATGGAGTACAGGTACCCCCAAATAGGTATTTGTCAGATCTGTCTTCGTCGAGTGAGAAAAATACAGGAATAGAAAATGAAAGTGACACATGTAGTAGGTCTACAATAGGGAGATCAACAAGAGGTCAAAAGATTAGAAGAAAATTCAATAAATGCATGAAATTTTTCCTTGCTCAAGGGGGGTCATGTTCTTATGATGATGAGACCAAAGGCGACATTGAGGTGCCACTGAGGTACATACATCTACATAAACAATGGGTTCCCAAGGAACTTCCTCCAATAAACACCGATTTTTGTGTTAACGATAGGATATATCGCATAGCACCTTCGTCGTTACATGGTTTAGGCTTATTTTCCATGGACAACACAAAGGTTTGTTACAATAGAGTTGCTGAATTGATGGAGTTTGTTGGACCTTGTTATAATTACAATAATTGGATGCAGATTGCTAAATATAAAAAAAGTATGCGTAGGTATGCACTGTTAGCAAATTATATACAACAGAAAGATAATGATCAAAGTAAATGAGTGGCTGTATACATTGATGGTCAGCCAAAAGTAACAGGGAATATTATAGGTTTTATAAATAGTACACGACCTAGGTCAACTAATAAACAACCCAATTGCATATTTGAGGTGCGAGGGAAATCGTGTATTTGTATGTGCGATAAAATCAATAACTGCGGGCGAAGAGCTTCTAATCAATTACAATTTGAATCGTATAGATACAAACAAAGTTAATATCATGGGGGTGGTACGTACTATATACCATTTAAATTAACCAACCTCCAATTAATGAATCCAATATACCATTTTATTATGAAGTTTTTTTTCTAAGTCTATGTGTTTAATTTCGCTAACATTTTTTATATTTTTTCTTTGTCACAGGGCGACATGGATCCATCACACATCACAGACAAGGATGTAGCTTGCAACACTTCTATCGAGCAGGTAAACCTCATTGTAATTGTACAAATTAGATATAAGCAAACTATTACATTATTATGTTCTTTTTTTTAGTGATTTATACTAATTTTATAATTGTTAATGATATTCTTGACACAGACGGATGTTCGGGGAAAGGGAAAGGGAGTCTGGTGTTGTATTTCCTTTTTTCCTTTCAATTCTCTCCTTGGCATCCAAAATCAGGTCCTTCCACTCCCTCTCTGGAATCATGGGAGGATGCTCGTACTTTAGGTTCCTCTCTAAATGGGTCATGTATTGGTCCCTCACATACTTTAGATATGTGCCAACTTTTTTAAGGAGCTTGGTTTTGTCAAAGGTGTCATTTCCAAACCACTCAACCATTTGGTTTGTCAATTCATTTTTTAACCTTTTTTCTTGGTCATTCCACCTTTTAAAGCAAAAACAAACCTATTAGATTCAGAAAAGAACTGAAGCTACATTTGTTACACTTCAAGAAATGAATCTTACAATTTATTACATTTATAGATTGAGTGACACATCAAAGGCAACCAAGGCAAGACGAGAAAAGCACATGCAACACAAACTCAGCTCTGGTGGTTACATGAAACTTGTTGAACGAATTGTAAGTATCTCATGTAAATGAAATATTGCATCAAAATATTAATAAATTGCAAACATTTTTTTTTATCAAACAATGCAAGCAAAATTCACGGTACCAAGCAAAAATGCAGGGCTCTGAATTCAATAGAGCGCCCACAGAAGATGACAAGAGAATTGCCTACCAGCAAGGCTATTCAACCGTGGCTGATCGACTACAAGATTTGAGTGGGCATACACAACATTCGAGTGCATCCGTCACACAGGTAAATATGCTAAATGGAAATTGTTTCAAATTGAATACTTTACCAATAATCTAATTGATGTTGAGTTCCAACATAAAGTGATTATATTTATTTTAAATAAGCAAGCAATGATAACAATGTGCATGACATTGGAATGCAGCTTGCTAATTGTGAAACACCACCTGTACATGAAGGTCCGGATGTGCATCCCAGTAGTGGAGGTATTCATTTGCTATTCAAATTTATTTATTTAGATATTAATACAATTAAACATATTAATTTGTAATTAGAGTAGTAATTAATGTAACATTTTTTGTTAATATTTAGAGCATGTAGTCGGTGGTGACCAAGTGGAGCATGATCTGGGTACACAACATCAGGAACTTGATGTTCCCCACTCAGGTAAAGAGGACCACTGTTATTCCTTTAAACAAATATAATTGCAATTGGTGTTCAGCATTAATGTAACCTTTAGTATTTCAACTCCAGATGATCTAGAGGGTGTTCAGCATGTTGAGGTTGAGGCTACACAAAATGATGTGGCCCAATCAGGTAAAGAGCGCAACAATTATGTTCTCTAAATTAATGAAATACTTGTAACAATAATAATTTTATTTTTTGAATTTAACCCATTTCTTTGTTATTGCAGAGGACCCCCCTTCGCTTCAGTGTCCTCGTCCTTAGTATAGGACTAGGCATACATCAAGATCACGAGCAGTTGGTGGAACATCTGCAGAGGGGGGAAATGATGAAGAAACCGATGTTCCACTTAGTCTTTTAATAGTTTCAAAGAAAAAAGAAAAAAAGGAAAGATTGTAATCTAACTTATTTGATAATGACTTATTTTTATGTGTTAGTGAATGTAATTATGTGCTAATTAATGGTTATGGATGATATGTGTTAATTAATATGGATGAATGTTGCCTGTTAATTAATGTTAATCAATGTTATGTGTTAATGAACGTTATGTGATATTAATGAATGAATGCTATATTTTATTAACGGTAGAAATAATGAATGAATAAATGTTATAAGATGTTAATGGGGACTTTATAGTGATGTTGCACAGTTAATCTTATTGAATAATGTATATTGAATCTTAATTGCAGGGTCCAATAGAGCCAACACGAACAACAACACCACAAGTTGTTGGGTATAATGAACTCCCATATTGTCTTGTCTGTACATGAACAATATGAGTTGCTTCTAGTGTTGATATCCAAGGCGGGACTGCAAAAGTTATGAATATGCCTCATCCTTGTAAGTTTTTTTATTACTTGTAAGTCATGAATATGCCTCATCCTTGTAAGTTTTTTTATTACTTGTAAGTCATGAATATTGCTCTTTAGTTGATTAAAATCATTTCAGTGAATACAAATCTTGATTATTATAAAGTGATATCTGCACTATCAATATCAATTCCAAATTGAAACCCTTTCAGTGCATGCATGTTGTTTGCCAAAATGCCATCTCAAAAGTATCAGCAAACAAACATTGGCATTCACAAAATCAAAAAAGACATACTGAAAATTAGCAATAGAGCATTCAAGTAAATTGTTTGTCAAGAAGCATATTTGAAAAGGTGCAAAAGAAATTGGTTTCAAAATAGGGGTAGATCATTACAAATTGGCAACTTGGCATCACTTCTCTTCTTACTTCTCCTCAACCCTCTTGCTCTGCCCTCTCACTTTTTCACCTAACACCTGCAACTCTCACTCTCACATTCACAGTTGTCAGCTTCTTGATCTTTGTTTTTGTGAGTTGAAACAAAAATAGGATGCAGTTTTATAAAGTTGGTGGGGTTTGGGTGGGGCCCATAGGCTGTGAGGGTTTGACCTTGGGCATGGAGTTTGAAAAAAAGTTCTGATTTTTTTTAAATCACTTATGGGCTGTTTGGCCATGGGAGATGCTTGGATGTCCCTGAGATGGTCAGGAGGCTCTTGGGAGTCCCTCAAACGTCTCAAGGATGTCCTAGAGATGTCTCAAAGATGATGGCATTAGATTGCAATGGGGCGACAGGGGGACGTCCCATCCAAGTCCCTGTATTCTGAAGGTGTCCCCATTTCAAAAACAAACAGTTTTGGGGGAGGAAATTTCCTTGTGGAACACTGGCTCCAATACATACTGATGCCTTCCTAAATGGCACAAGATTAGTAAATGATAAATAACACAAAAGACACGAAACCGTTAGTGTTAGTCAATCAAAAACTAATCTAAAAAGGCATACCAAGAGAGACACTAAAAACATGCAAGCATATTTAACTATCAAAGCAAACATGATGAGGCATCTCCAAATACCTCCTAACATGCTCTTAGTTTCTTTCTCCCTTGTTCCTCTCCTCTCCAAGTTCCAAAATAGTGTAGCTCTCAGCAGCTTTTTGCACTATGGATGCTTATGGAGGATTGAGGTTGTCGTATAGCTCCAAATGTGAAATGAAAAGCTAATACTAAACTATTGATACTAAAATGATTTATTTTATCCAAGATGACAATACATGAGTTAATTATGCTAAAATGCCCTCTAAAAATGTCTATAGCTTAAATGCATACAAGTTTTCAGGATCTGGATTATGAAGAAATGGGCTCTATTTATAGGAAAAATGGAGCAATGGATGGTTGAGATTGAGCAATCTCAACAAGGGTCAGGATTGAATGATTTCAAATCCATGTGAGGGCTTTCAACCCAATCCCAGGATGACAAGTGTCAATGTGAGATAGGTTGAGAGGGGAGGGAATAAGCATTAAATGCCTGATATGACCTTGGGATTTTTGAGTCAAGGTTGGTTGAATGAATAAAATGTTTATTCAAAGAATAAAACTTTTATCCAATGGACAAACTCTTGTGCAAATGTGAAATGGATGAATATGGTCAAAACAATAAATGTTTGGGGGGACAAGTTTGAAATAACTATAAATGGTTATGTAAGAGCCATAAATGGTCATGTAAGAGCCATTAGTGGTCTTGGAAGACTTTGGGGGTTAATTTGTTGAACACACAAAGCATTAAATGCTTTTCAAAGACTTTGGAGTCTTTGAGAAGTGACTCCATTTTGCTTAGGAATGTGACAATAATTAGGGGATGGATTAGGCTAATTAGGAAGGGGTTAGAAGAATCTAGAAGGGGATTAGATTTTGCAAGTGGATTTGGTGGGTGAAAGAAAATAGGATTTTATTAAAATAAAAATTCATTTATTTCAATAAATGTGTGCAAGTTGCATTTGTAGGAAAATGCAAGTGGGGTGGGGATAATGATTTAAATAAATGTTTTATTTAATTTATTTAAAAGAGGAATAGGGGGATTTAATTAAATAAATAGATTTTATTTATTTAATTGATTGAAATTTGATTTAATGAATTAATTAAAATAAATTGAATAATTTATTTAATTAATAGAAGAATGTTTGGGGATGAATTAATTAAATATTATTTTAATTAACTGATGGCTAGTGGATTTTTAATCAAATAAATAGCGAATATTTATTTAATTAAGCTGGACAGATTTGTGTGACTACATTTGCCCCTCTTTGAGACGGTGCGGTTTATTGCGTCGTTTCAAAGAAAAAGAAACAGGTGTGAAGAAAATGCCTCATAAAATGTTAATTTAATGGGTGGTATGCCCCCTCGAGAGATGGACCGAAAAATTTTGAAAAATTGGGCGATCTCTCGAAAAAGAATGAAAATGGGCGAGGTGGTAGAAAAGAAGAAGTTAGGCATACGGGTGAAAAATAGAAAAAAACGGGGGAAACATGGAGAAATGGGGGGCTCAGGAAGTTCACGAGGACCACAGCGGTGAGCGGGGAGAAGTTACGGTGTCGGTGAAGGGTATAAATGGGGTGAAAGGGGTGAAAACAGGATCATTTGTGACCACGACCAGTTGAAAACGAGAGCTCTGATAGTGACGTTTGGAGGAGCGAGAAGTAGCTAGGATGCCGATTTCGATCATTGAGCACAGATTCGAGTGAGTCCGACGGTTTCAGCGCCCAGATGACTACGGACCAGCGGTATGCAAATTCGAAAACTTAATTTTGGTGCATTTTTGATAGGTTTTTAGCTGAGTCCAAGTCAAGTCAGAGCAAGAGCGCTGGAACTTTGGTTTTGGTGCTTTTGCTCCATAAACTAGCGCTATTGTGCCGCAATAGCGCTATTGTCCCCTGGTTTGAGCGCTTTTGGTCGGTATTAGCGCTATTGTGTGCAAGTTTGGGCGCTATTGAAGGCTTAATTGAGCGCTATTGAGTTAAAGTAGCGCTATTGCATAAGGGTTTTAGCGCTTTTGCAGTTTTAGCGCTGTTGTATAGCTGATTGAGCGCTTTTGTTAGGGTTGTAGCGCTATTGTTAGGAAACTAGCGCTTTTGTCTTAGGATAAAAAGATGCCCCAATTTGGGTGAAGAAAATCTCCGGATGCCAATGATTGATGGATGGAGAGTTGAAGTGGGAGTTGTTTTGAACCATAGCAGCCTGATGAGACTTAGGTCATTTGTTTAGGATAAATGCCTGTTGAAGTCTAGGTGGCCATGATTGCTTACCTGTTGAGACCCGAAGATACTTGATCAAAGTATCTGTTGATAGTCTAGGTTTAAACTTAAGAAAGTTTGAAAACAAAACAACTGATTGGTGATTGATGAGTGTCCATGTGCAGGAGGATCTGCGCGTGTTGCAGTTACGCGAGCGCCATCCTGTGACACAGGGATTGCGGGACCGATTAACTCAGGTGGAGATAGACTGCATTGTCGTGACTGACTTATACGAGGTGATGCACATGCCCGTGATTCGTATGAATCACGGATTGATCACAGCACTAGCAGAGCGGTGGCACAGTGAAACGTGCACCTTCCATTTGTCATAGGGGGAGATGACCGTGACTTTAGAGGATGTGTGGCGCATCCTACGGATTCCGATTCGAGGAGAGCTGGTCAGATACGATAGATCTTGGGGGACTGTGGCAGTGCAGAGGATTTTTGATGAGGATGTATATATTGATGATGGCTCGATCGCGTGGGAGGATATAGCGGCATTGTATGAGCCACTTCCAGCAGTTTTGTCAGGGATCGTGGGAGGACTGCTGTGTCCAGACAGGCGGTCACATGGTTTGGCAGTGGGATGGGGACAGGTTATCGAGATGATGATGATCGAGGGGCCTGATTTGCATGGGGGCCGTGTGTGCTGGCGCACATGTACCAGGAGCTTCATGAGGTAGTGTACTGGGGGAGGGGTTCCTTGGCAATGGGCATGACGCTGCTACATATTTGGGCTTGGGAGCACCTACCAGTGACTCGACCGGTGAGTCTTAGATTCCGGGCAGTGGATCAGCCATACATGTTTATGTACAGTGGCATGATGAGTCAGCCCCACTTGGGGAAGTTAGAGTGATGGCGGCGGGCATTGGATGACCTGGATGCAGTGATATGGCGGCCATACTTGGAGTGTGAGCCATGGGATGATGATGCAGAGGCATTTTCGTATGTCTTCATGACCTGATTCCTCATTGGGAGGACCTCCTACCATGTGGAGAGACAGGTGCCCAGGAGAGTGATGAGGCAGTTCAGACGGCAGCAGGGACTGCCTAGCGGATCTGGAGAGTATGTGTGGGTGATTCGAGAGAGGTATGCATGGGGTCCAGTGCTACCTTATGATCAGGCACTGGCAGAGTTTCGGACACTGCAGGAGAGGCCATGGGACCTACGACCGAGGGTCATGGATGCAGGGGTGACAGATGAGTACACGCAGTACCGGGCGGCACACCCGATCCCACAGATATCGGATCCAGCAGAGCCGATCCCAGCGTTTGAGGATGAGAGGGGACAGGGACGGGGCCGGAGAAGGGCAGGAGGTCGAGGAGGGGGAGTAGGAGGAGGTGGGGGAGGTGGAGGTGGAGGAGATGGAGGAGGTGGTGGAGGAGATGGAGGTGGAGGAGGAGGTGGAGGAGGATTGGGGATGCGGAGTCAGCGGAGAGGGAGAGGTGGACTGCCTTTACAAATATCCCAGGGACTATTGATACCGAGAGGAGTTCAGCTGAGTGGGAGGGGGATGGAGAGGGAGATCCCGATGGATAGAGGGGAGGGGACTACTGGAGAGGGAGGTTTAGGGGAGGCAGCTATGGACACCGGGGAGGGAGTCACTGGAGATCTGTGGGATCACATCATAGTGCGCTTGCAGACGCGGATAGAGGATTTGGAGGCAGAGGTGGCAGCTAGGGATGTGCAGCTGTTTGCACGGGAGTCAGAGCTAATGGTGGTGCTGCAAGAGAGAGATACTGCAGTGGAGAGATTGGCGGAGCTGCAGGAGAGAGTCTGGGTTGGAGTAGGAGCACAAGGGCCTACAGAGGAGGTTATGAGGCAGTTTGGCCGAGCACAGGCTGAGATAGAGTACTGGCGGGGTTTATACGAGCAGGTGGTGCCAGTTAGTCAGTGAGCTCTTAGTTATACTCAGATGCGGCAGACTAGATCAGAGTGATCGCAGAGGATGCAGAGCAGTGGGGGAGTGATGGGTCCTTTGAGGAGGGAGAGATCAAGGGATGCAGGAGGGAGTGGTGGTTCGATGAGGCCTCCACGGAGAGATGGATCAGGGGGTGCAGGCACCAGTGGTGGAGCAGGGGGAGGTGTTGGGATAGCATCTGGCTAGAGTGGAATTTGAGAGAGCATTTTTGCATCTATGTATTTGTATCATTGTTTATTTTTTGGACTGTATCTTGGATGGCTCTTGGTAGCCGATTTTCTAGACTTCATTGTACTCTGATATATAAGATGAGATATATGAGGAGATCCCATATTTTGATGATATGCATTTGATTATGTATGGATGTTTATGCAGGATGATGAGTGTATTTAGATGGATATGTGTATATGTATGTATTTGATGAGATGTTTCTTTGTATGCATGTGTTTATGATGATTTATGATGTTGGATACTCGCATATGAATGCAGGTTAATATATGTATGATTTGTGTGATTTTTGATGTAATGCTTTATGTATGTAATGCCATGATGATGATGTATGCTTGTGTTGATTTATGAACAGGATTTTTGGTGGTTCCTATTTTGATATAATGATGAGATGATTTATGTGATGATGTTAATGCATTGGTCGAATGAATGATGTTATGTATGGATATGCATCTAGATGTGTTTAAATGAATGTAATATGGATAAACAAAATGTAAAGTACAAATGTTTATATGATAATGTGTTAAATGAATGCATATGCATAATGGATATAAAATGTTAAGAACCAATGTTTTATAAACAAGTGGATTTATGATTCTCAATGCTTAAATATGTTTTAAGTACAAACGATAATGTGATGATACTATAACTTAATGTTTTTAATAACTGCACCTTAATGCAATTAAAAAGAGGATAATGAATGTAATGTGAATGAATCCTAAAATGAGCATAATAAGATACTTAGTAATGAATGCAATGCACCTTTTAACTATAAATGATTGTATGTAATAATAAATGATAAAAGATGATAAAATGATGATGGATAATCGATACTATATGAATGCCTATTAAATGATTTAAAACAATCAAAGACAATTTGATCCCATGAATGAATCTAATTATTTATGATTGATGCAATGATGCAAATGATTTAATGAAAACTAATGTCAAAAATGAACTATATGCAATGTTAAGTTAAAATGATGTGAATGTACTTAATGCAAGATGCAATTAAAATGACCATGAGGAATGCAAAGTTTTTGAGACTTTGCATGATGCATTGATGATGTATCAGAGTACTCGATCGTGATTGTATCCAAGACCAGTTTTTAATGGTCACTTTTGCATATAAAACCTACATATGAATGAATGGGTGATATGCAACAGAATGCAAGATATAAACAGATGAGATGAAATGACGATCCATAGTGCTCTATTTTCATCATTGAGCTTTAAAATGTTGGAAGAGAATACAAGCATCTTGACATAATGATTCAAGATGACCTGAGTATTCCTTTCATGGATTTTATATAGCAAGTTAATACAAACGAGTTGATATAAGGGTCAAGTCGACTAGAGTATTGCTTGCGGAACAGCCAGGATTATCTCTGTTCATGCATGACTTGGATCGTCCTCCTTGATCTTAGGCTGATCATATCCTGAGACAAGTGCATACCGTACTAAGAGATAAAAACCTTTATCCAATTTGGATGAGGAGGAACCACCTTTATCCAATTTGGATGAGGAGGAACCAAAGAATGAGCATTGTACCTGCAAACAAACAGTATATACATAAAGAATAAAGAATAAGGATCCTTGGTAATGGTTCATGCCCATATGGTCGAGGTATACGCTGTAGTCAGCAAGCCGTAGTGATCTATGACTGCATTTTTGCCTATGATCACATAGCTTAGTGAACTTCCCACGTAGACACCATTAGTACATGCCCCAGAACTTCATCAGAATAATGTGTCGAAGATACACAAACAATGTCGTAGGAACTTGATATAAATTACTAGACCATAAATCAACCAAGTATTTGATAGCGTAAACAAAATTTTCTTGTCAAAGAAAAATGTCATCTTGTCTTTGTTTTGGTAAGGAAGGATGCATCCTTGTTGAAGACAGTTTTGAGTGTTGATGTTGATTGTGTGGTCGATTGATAAGTGGTCATTTTGTGGAGTATATCACAATGTTTGTTTGGTATCTGTGCGGATGAGTATGTACAATGTGTTGCCATGTTTTTGTTTTATTTTTCGATGTTTTGTCAATGTTTTTGGATTTTGAATTGTTTTGAATGTTTTTTGGATTTTGTGAGACGTTTTGATTGTTTTTGGATTTTGTGAGACATTTTTGAATGTTTTTGCCAATGAATCACTAGTAATGTAGAATCCAATTCCATCATCTAGATTGTAAGGGCATTGCCCCCAAGTTGGACGTGATTTATGAAAAAGCGGGATGCCAGATGCATGAAGTACTTTCTTTGGTTACAAATCAAATAACAAGCCATGGTTAGATGGATGGATGTGTGTATGTATGAATGTGATCGCAACGAGCCTGAAAGATACTGGAGCCATAGCCTTTACGAGTGGCACCTGTTTGCCAGGTTTTCACCATCGTACTTACCCAAGGTGCCACCGGAGTGGTTTTTCACCGTTTGGAGGCATGATTTTTCTTTACTTTTTTGAATGTTTTTTGTATTTTCTTCAGGACATTGTTCTGAATGTTTTTGGTATTTTCTGGTATGTAGGGGAGCCTGATGCTCTGTACAGCTTAGGTATAAAACTGTTTGAGGTGCATGTTGTTGATTGGATCTGCAAGTGGTTCTCCTTCTGATGTAGCCAACTGATATGCCCCGGACCCGAACACAGCAGTGACAACATATGGGCCCAACCAGTTTGATTCAAACTTGCCCGGATGTTCTCTGTTTGGTTGGTTGCGAGTATTTTCTCGTAGAACAAGATCACCTACCTCAAATGTACGAGGTCTAACTCGGTGATTGTAGCTTCTGCTCATGCGCTGCTGATAGGCTTTGAGATGATTGTATGCAGCTTGTTACTTCTCATCAAGTAACTCTAAGTCCTGAAGACGGGATACTCTGTAGGCTTCGTCATCTATTGGATTGTGCAAGGAAACCCGTAGTGATGGTATCTCAACTTCAATAGGCAAGATAGCTTCTGCACCATAGACCAATGAATAAGGAGTTGCACCTGTAGGGGTTCGAATGCTAGTTTGATATGTCCATAGTGCTGGATTTAGTTGAATATGCCAATCACGACCGGCATCATTGACTGTCTTCTTGAGGATTCTTAATATGTTCTTATTTGATGCTTTGGCCTGACCATTGCCTTGTGGGTAATAGGGGGTGGAAAAACGGTGTTGGATGTGAAATTTCTCACAAAGTTCACGGACATCCTGATTTTTAAAAGGAAGACCGTTATCTGTGATGATGGACATGGGTACACCATACCGGCAGATGATGTAGTTGAGGATAAATGAGGCGATCTTCTTCCCGGTGACTTGGGTAAGTGGAACAGCGTCGATCCACTTTGTGAAATATTCGGTGGCGGTGATAATAAATTTATGGCCATTGGAAGAAGATGGATGAATCTTACCTACAAGGTCAAGACCCCATTGACAAAAAGGCCATGGTGTCGTGATTGGTTGTAGTTCCTGGGCTGGTGCATGTATCAGGTCATCATGAACTTGAATTTCTTGCATTTTCTGACAAAGTAGTAGGAATCCTTTTCCATAGATGGCCAATAGTATCCATTGCGTAGGAGTTTCTTGGCTAGTGACGGACCACTTGAGTGAGTCCCACAAATGCCTTCATGGACTTCTTCCAAAGCCTTTGTGATCTCATCTTGTTCCAGACATCGAAGGAGAGTACCATCAAAACCACGTCGGTATAGGGTTTCAGCAATAATGGTATATTGAGCAGTTTGGCGAATGAAGGTTTTACGTTGGTTATTTGATTGGTTGGGAGGAAGGGTGTGATCGCGGAGGTAGGTGTAGAATTCATTGTACCAGGGGGAGTCAGAACCGACAAGGTGACATATCATCTTGGATTCGGGGATATCATAAGCGGGGATCCAAAGCTGTTCTACCAAGAACTCGTAGTGTATTGAATTCTGTGGAAGATCTAGGAGAGATGCAATGGTAGCCATAGCGTCAGCGGCTCGATTCTGATCTCTTGGTATCTGCTCAAAGGTGATAGTAGTAAATGATGTCTTTAGAGTGTCCACCATTTGCTTATATGGCATGATTTTATCATCCTTGGTCTGATATTCATCAGTTGCTTGTCGAATGACTAGTTGGGAGTCACCATATACTTGTAGTTCTTGTAATTTCCATTGTACGGATAGCCTGAGTCCTATGATCAAGGCCTCATACTCTGCGATGTTGTTGGTACATGGAAATGTGAGCCTGTAAGACTTCAGGATGCTGTCACCTTGGGGTGTGATAAACAGAATGCCTGCCCCCGAGCCGTGCCTAGTGTATGAACCATCAAAATATAGTTTCCATGGTTGTGTTGTTGTGATCATGAATATCTCTTCATCTGGAAAATTGGAAATGAGAGGATGATCGCCTATGAGTGGTGCATCGGCCAACTGATCTGCAATAACTTGACCTTTGATAGCTTTACGATCTACGTACTCAATGTCAAATTCACTTAGGATCATCACCCATTTGGCCAAGCGACCTGTCAATGCTGCTTTACTGAGTAAATACTTGAGTGGATCAATCTTTGCAATGAGTTGTACTTTGTGTGTTAACAAATAGTGCCTCAGTTTAGTGGTTGCTAAGATTACTGCTAAGCAAGCTCACTCAATAGGTGTATAATTGAGTTCATAGCCCACCAGTGTGCGAGAGATATAGTAAACAACACACTCTTTTCCTTCTGCATTATGTTGTGCCAGTAGTACACCCAATGTTGTACTTGTTGCTGAGATATAGAGTAACAATGGTCTACTTGGATCTGGTGGCATCAGCAATGGTGGATTCATGAGATAGTCTTTAAGCGTCTGAAATGCTTGCTGGCATTTGGTATCCCATTGAAAGTGGATGTTCTTATGTAGCAGGTGTGTAAAGGGGTGACACTTATCAGCCAATTGTGCAATGAATCTTCGGATGGATTGAAGTCGCCCTTGTAGTGTCCTTAGCTGACTGATATTCTTTGGAGGTGGCATATCCATGATTGCCTTAACCTTTGCTGGATCGACCTCAATGCCTTTGCTTGAGACAATGTATCCTAGCAGTTTCCCGGAGGTTACTCCAAAGACACATTTCTTTGGATTGAGTCGAACATGGTATTGTTCCAGTCTATCAAAGATTTTATCTAAGATGTGGAGATGCCCTTCTCTGGTGAGTGATTTTGCTAGTAAGTCATCAACATAATCTTCCATCATAGTATGCATCATGTCATGGAAGATGGTGGTCATTACTCTTTGATAGGTTGCTCCTGCATTCTTGAGACCGAAAGGCATCACATTCCAGCAATATGTGCCCCATGGACATGTGAAGGCTGTCTTATGTTGGTCCTCTGGTGCGATCTTTATTTGATTGTATCCTGAAAAGCCATCCATGAGTGAAAGCATGGCATGTCCTGCTGTCAGATCCACTATGATGTTGATATTTGGTAGGGGGAAGTCATCCTTAGGACATGCCTTATTCAGATCTCTGAAGTCAGTACAAATGCGGATGCCCCCTTTTGGTTTGCCGACAGGCACAATATTGGAGATCCATTCTGCATAATCAATTGGTCTAATGAAACCAACATCTAGGAGTTTCTTGAGTTTTGTTTTGACTAGCACTACAATTTGAGGATGCATCTTACGAAGCTTCTGCTTGACAGGTTTGGCTCCTTCTGCTACGGTGAGGTGATGCATGACTAAATCAGGATCAAGCCCAGGCATGTCTGCATACGACCATGCAAAGTTGATCTGACGTTGTTGAAAGAACTCTATAAACTTAGGCTGTTCCTCTGGAGTGAGAAGAGATGCCAGATGTATGAGATGAGGATTTTCAAGAGTTCCCACATTGTATTCTTTGGTTTCCTCGATGAGAATCATTGATCGTTCCTGTTGTGTACTATCAGGGAGAATGTCAAACCCTTCATCCTCAGGTGCCTCAGAGAGGTTTTCACCATTGGATACGCTCTTTCTTTTTACTTTTGTTGGATCAAACAGTGCCACAGTGTGGTTTTCACTGGAAGATCCATGTTTTATTGTTATATTTTTGCAGTTGAAAGGTTTGGCATCCGCCCTGAAGTATGCTACGCTATTAAGTTCTATGGCGAATCCAGCTTTGTGATCCCCGCTTGGTAGGTTATCCCTTAATTCCAAAAAGTCAATGATAGCCTCATCGTTTTGGAAGAAGTCAAGACATGGGGGATTTGGTTGGTTCCATTCGATGAGTTCAGGGTGGATAATGGGCATTACTTCATCGATTAGGTTAAGTGTGTTAGATGTATCAGTGAGGGTTAAGACGTTATGGTGAAGGTCATTGATGGTACTCTCCCTATCAGAATCAGGCATAGGATGAGACGTAGGGTCTGTGGAAGACATTTCCAGTTCAGGAACCCAAGTGGTCTTTATCTATGCTTCTCTGTAGACAGGGATGTCTTTGCGTGGCGGAGGTGGTGATGTGTCTTCCTCATCTGAAGTGTTAAGCTGTACCGAATCAAATTCCCACTCATGTGAGTCGGTCTTTGAGTCACTTTCTAGCATCCGATTGCTATACCATACTGGGATGTCCTTTGAGTTAAACACTGCAGGTGTGATTGGTTGATGTACCTTTGTAGTGATCGGTGTTGCAGGAAGATTGATGGGGATAAAAGAATTTGATACGGGAAGTATCAGTAATATTGACTCAGTGGTTTCTGCTGGAACTGTTGGTGCCATAGATGTTGTTGTGGGTTCTGACACAGTTGCTGCTGCTAATGGTATTATTGATGGGATTACTGGTTCGTTTGGTGGGATGAGTGGCATTGGTGATGGTTGTGTTGGGGTTTTGAGCCTCAGTGGGGCAGTTGGGATGGTGCTTGATGGTGCTTTGATTATGAAAGGTGTCCACTTTGCAGTAGGTGGACAAAATGGTTTGCTGGGTTTTCCTTTGAACTTGAGTTTAGGAAAGATCTCTTTTTCAAAGCCTAGGCCTGTATTACCTTTGGGCTTTAATTCTGGTAGTAGAGGTTCATGTCCTCCTTGTTTGCAATATCCCAAAGCACTCTGACCATCATACCCCATTCGTTGCATAATGAGGAGACCTTTGCCATACTGATCTGTAGGAAGTGTAACTCGCGGTATATCAGTGGTGATGGGATCTTTATAGATCCATTCCGCTAGGTCCTCATCTTGTGTTTCTTCCTCTTGACTCTTTCCAAGAACGAAAGGTGTCAAAGCACATGCTAGTATGTTTAGTGGTTGCTGGAGTACCTGCTGTGGTTTACCATGTGTTCTAGGAGAAATGAGCATTTGTCCCACACAAAAGAGTTGACTCAAGTTGTATTCCCCGGGACCTTCGTCTGCTATTTTCATCTTAAGCTTTTCTTGCTTTGGTATAGTGGTGTTCGAACTGGCAAGAGAGGTTGGACTTATATATGATGTGGAGGAAATGGCTTCTCTATTATTAGGAACAGTAATTTCTAGATACATTGATGGTAGGTAGATGGAATGGCTTGCATGGCATGTATCCAAGGTCTTCCTAACAATAGATTGTAGGGCAGAGGAAGGTCCAGAACCTGACAAATGATGTGCTTTACCACGGGGCCCACTCGGATTGGTAGTACCACAGCTCCTTTGGATGAACACTCCGTGTCGTCATAGGCTTTGATTGTGATCTTCTGACGAGGATCCACTGATTCTACCACATATCCCAATGCTGTGACCAACTGTAGTGTACAAATATTTAGGCCTGCTCCATTATCGATCAAGACTCCCTTGATCCTATGCTGGTAAATAAATCCTTTGATGTGGAGTGAGGCGTTATGCAGTTGCTGGAAGGAAGAGTTGTCACTTTCGGAAAAAGTGAGACAAGGTGATGACTTTAGACTTCCAACCATGGCTTGAAATTGGTCTGTATTCAAATTTGCAGGGACTGACGCCTCTTGGAGTGCTTGATCCAAGATAGTTTTATGAGAGGGCGATAGTCGCAGAAGCTCTAAAATAGATATAAGTGCAGGGGTTTTGTTTAATTGTTCCACAAGATTGTACTGCTTTGGGATGGAGGTGGTGCCTTGTGGAGCTAACTTGATGGTAACTTTGTCGCGACGCGTAACAACATTGCAATTTGAGTTGGGATTTTTGAAGGTTATGGTTGCAACTTGTTCACTGGCATCATACAGATGATTTACAGTGTAATTATACGCAGCCTGCGTATAATCAGTAGTATCAGTGCCTTGCCTGGAAGTGGAAGGACCCCTTTGATCTTGTGATGGAAGTGGATTTTTGAACATCAGATGATCATTATTTGTTGTTTTTGGGTCATGTCCTTCAATTTCAATTTCTCCTCGATCAATAAGATCCTGAATGAGATCTTTCAATCGGTGATAATTACTTGTCTTGTGTCCTCTTCCTTGATGGAATTCACAGTGTTCAGTATCTCTCCACCATGCCGGTTTGACCTGAGGCTCATAGTTTGATAGTTTAGGTAGAGTGACCAAATTTTGAGAAATGACTTGTCGCAATACTATTTCAATGGGTTCCCCTAAGGGAGTGTATGTGCGTTTATGTTTTTGCTAACGAGGTCTTGGTTCATCATGAGATGTGATGCGACCTTGATTAGAAGGAACATTTGTGTTGTTTTGAGGGGGAGGATTTTGTCCTGCAAACTGAACCACAGGTTGTGCGTTTTGGATAGTCCGGGCATCCACAACCCCATCGTTGACGATATTCTTGTTTTTATTCCAGAAACTTGGTTTATCACTATTGAAGCGCGGGCGAGGACCATCTTTTGGTTCATTAAAGATTTTGATGAGTCCTTTCTTGATGAGTGCCCGTTCACATTTTAAACCCTTGGTGATCATATCATTAAAAGAGTCTATGTCTTTGACATCCAGGGGAAATTCAATTTCTTCGTTTAAGTTGGAAATGAATATTTCCACTAGTTCTCGTTCAGGTAACTGAAGAGAACGTCTGCTAGACATTTGGTGCCATCATTGCAGGAATACTGAGAATAGTTCACCTGGTTTTTGTTTGGTGTTGCACAGATCAGCCATGGTAATGTCGCGTTCAATGTTATGAGAGTAATGAGCGAGGAATTTTTGGATAAGTTCCTCAAATGTTCTAATGCCACCTGATAGTTGAGAAAACCATGATGTGGTTGGTCCTCCCAAGCTTTGGGGAAAAAGGCGCATTAGGTAGGTGTCTTCATATGCCACTTCGAGACAAGCGGAATGAAATTCTCTGACATGATCATGAGGATCTCCCTTTCCTCTATATTTTTTGAATTTGGGTGTTTCGAATCCTCGTGGAAAGGGTGGCATATAAAGATTCCTATCAAAAGGATAGGGACAGATGTCATTGAGTAAGAATTGGTTAGTTTTGACACCACTATGAAGTTGTTGGGCGAGATTCTCGACTTGTTGCCGCAACATCTCCATTTCATTTGGAGGAGGAGGTGGTGGGTTACCTCGAGGAATGTTATATCTGATGGGATCTCTACCTCTTTCCTCTTCATGGCGACTTTGTCTTTCTGATGCTTGTCTTAATTGGGCAAGATCAAAGTCTAAGGGGAGTTTGGCTCCTTCTTGAGCGAGTTTTAAGAAGTGAGCATCCGCATTGCTCCTGAGTATTTCGTCAAACAATCTGTTAAAGAGAGGGTTATACTGAGCCCTTTTTATTGTTGCAGGAGTAGGAGTACTTGGGTTTTCGTCATTTGCATTTCCTCCAAGTGCTTCTTGGAATTCATTGAGATTTTCCTCTTCTTCTTCTTCTATTTCTATTTCTCGTTGCCGCGACTGTGATCGGGTTTGAGCCATTTTGTTTATGAGTCTTTGTTGAAATTGCATGAAAATGATGATGAGTTTTTGATGAAATGAGAAATTGATGGTTGGTGAATTGTGTTGCACGTGGATCTCTAGCACTTTTAAGGTAGATGTAACCGAAATTCCTTCTTTGATTTGCTTGCTTGTTTGATAAGTTTGGATGTGATAAGGTGTAGAGAAATCTGAGATGTGTTACAGATTGAACTACCTAGTAATGAGAGGATTCACTCATGAACTAGTTTTAACCTGCATAGATGTGTCTCTTAGGATGAGCTTATCCTAGATGTAGAAACAATCTAAAAAAGTGATGTGATGTTTTTGATTTCAAGCAATATCTAAAAGCGAACTTGGGACAAGAACCTCTTAATGTTTTGAGAGTTGGGATGGATTGATGATGAAGTGATGATGTATGAAAAAGATGATGGATGAAAATGTTTTCAATTTCAATAAAAACTTTGTGTTTCAAATGGGACAAACTCTATCTCTTCCCTTTCAGGTGTTGATGGTATTTCTTGAGCTGTGTTGTAGGTGATACAGACGTTTGGGAAGAAGTTGGGATTAATCTTACCTCCTTGATTTTTGTGATAACTCAGAGCTCTATATTGCATAAAATCTCTGCGGTTCAATGATTCTGAATCAAATTCGTTTGTTTTGCCTTGAAGGTAGAGACGCATACGATGTAGAAAGACTCTATGTGAGACAAAGATTTGTCTATTAATATAGAAGAATTTCCTCTTTTTGATCAAAGCCTTTGAGCTCAATGGTCTTCTTTTCAAGTTGATATTCTGATGACGCTTCTTCTTTCGCAAAATGTGAAGAATGGTCATAAAGATTTTAATTTTTTTTGTTGTTTGTACTTTGTTTTTGATGTGTTTGTTTGTTTTGACAAATGTTTGGTTGGATGAATACTTTGTTTTTGGGAAGTGATTTTCTGATTTTTCTTTGACAAGAAAACAAAGCAAGCACACAAACACAAGAATGTTGCCTCAAAGGCACAAATGAGTATGGGTCTAGATCAACCCAATTCTTTGGACTTGTATATGACCCTTCCTTTAGATGTATTTTAAGGTGTATTTCCAAAGCCTAAAGTCGGCTCAATTTGCACTTGGTCTTTAAAACGAACACACTTCAAACACTTTTTATCCCTAAGGTCAAATGGCCAGTTGTGATAAATTTAGCCCACATCTTGATATTTCTTCGACTTTGGTACTACATACCTTATGAATCCCGCTGTGGCAGGTAAGGATGTGATATACTAAGTCTTGCACGAGCATAACAAATAGATGATCCCTATGATGGGGGAGTCACCACTTTTATCAAGCCACAAGTGACTTTTCAAAAAGCTATGTTTCTACTCAAGGAAATATGTATGGTGAGTATCTTGGGAGCAAAACCATCTATGCTCTTGCACTAAATTATATCGCAAATATTCTCAATCAATAGAACAGGTGGGCTACTACCTAAAGGTGTTTAGTCATGTTTGATATTTTTGGACATAAGTTCATTCTGCAGTGACTCACTTAAGAGCCTTGTAACTGGTGGTGGGGCCCATTTGTCCTTTCGGCCAGTTACACTGTAGGAACAACTATACCCAAGGCTACAGCTTTTGCTCTCACCTGATTTCTATAGCGGCTCGAAGGATTTACCGCTCGAGGTCGTTCCCAAGAGTATCGATCCCTTGGCAGACCTCTCTTAAAAAGATAAAATTTTGAGTGTTACTAACACTTTTCTCTTGCACCTAGGACCACGAGAGCCAAGGGAGAGGATAGTGTGTGTTAGAGGTAGGACCACTCGACTGACCTTTGTGCACAAGTGTGCCAAACACGTAAAACACTTGTTCTTTTTAATCCATCATGTCAAAAATGTGGTCTAACTATTTGGAGATGTTGCTCCAACAGCCATGGTATTCTTTTTAACTTCAAAGGCAATGTGTTTTGTAATCTAGAATTTTGAAAATCCTGGTCAACTTAATGAAAAACACGTTTTGCTTGAAGTAAAATTTGTTTGCAAAAATCAAAAACAAGTGGTTTGTTCTTTTTACTTGCCCAAAAATTGAAGTGTGGATTGTGATTTTTAAGTTTGATGCAAGAAAGAAAATTTGTTTGTTGATTTTAAGCACCAAAAGACAAATGATCCTAACTAGAAAGCAACAGAATTTTGTGTTTTTCAAGTTTTTAAGCACCAAAAGACAAGTTTGTGATTTGTATGGTGAGTTTTTAACCTGCACAAATAAAAACATGTTAGTAAAATCGATGTTCAAGGGGGGCTTCCACAAGCCTAAGAATTTCCATTTTTGTGGTTACAAGGTGATTTGGACGGCACTCTGTTACAATAGCGCTAGTATGTGTTTAAGCAAAGGCGCTACTTAACACAAAAGCACTTAAAGAAGGGGAGAGACAGAGAGGCAAAAGCGCTAGAAGAACTACCAAAGCGCTAAAACAGTTGCAAAAGTGCTGAAATTTGGTCAATAGCGCTATTGTAAGAACAATAGCGCTAAAAGCATAAACGACGGTAGCGCTGGAACGTGTTCAATAGTGCTAAAGCGCAACCTGTGTGACACTTTCAACAATCAAACATGTTAGTTAAAAAAAAAATAATATGTTTTTGGTGCTTCGATTCACGTTGGGTTCACCAAATGATGCCTTCCTAAATGGCACAAGATTAGTAAATGATAAATAACACAAAAGACACGAAACCGTTAGTGTTAGTCAATCAAAAACTAATCTAAAAAGGCATACCAAGAGAGACACTAAAAACATGCAAGCATATTTAACTATCAAAGCAAACATGATGAGGCATCTCCAAATACCTCCTAACATGCTCTTAGTTTCTTTCTCCCTTGTTCCTCTCCTCTCCAAGTTCCAAAATAGTGTAGCTCTCAGCAGCTTTTTGCACTATGGATGCTTATGGAGGATTGAGGTTGTCGTATAGCTCCAAATGTGAAATGAAAAGCTAATACTAAACTATTGATACTAAAATGATTTATTTTATCCAAGATGACAATACATGAGTTAATTATGCTAAAATGCTCTCTAAAAATGTCTATAGCTTAAATGCATACAAGTTTTCAGGATCTGGATTATGAAGAAATGGGCTCTATTTATAGGAAAAATGGAGCAATGGATGGTTGAGATTGAGCAATCTCAACAAGGGTCAGGATTGAATGATTTCAAATCCATGTGAGGGCTTTCAACCCAATCCCAGGATGACAAGTGTCAATGTGAGATAGGTTGAGAGGGGAGGGAATAAGCATTAAATGCCTGATATGACCTTGGGATTTTTGAGTCAAGGTTGGTTGAATGAATAAAATGTTTATTCAAAGAATAAAACTTTTATCCAATGGACAAACTCTTGTGCAAATGTGAAATGGATGAATATGGTCAAAACAATAAATGTTTGGGGGGACAAGTTTGAAATAACCATAAATGGTTATGTAAGAGCCATAAATGGTCATGTAAGAGCCATTAGTGGTCTTGGAAGACTTTGGGGGTTAATTTGTTGAACACACAAAGCATTAAATGATTTTCAAAGACTTTGGAGTCTTTGAGAAGTGACTCCATTTTGCTTAGGAATGTGACAATAATTAGGGGATGGATTAAGCTAATTAGGAAGGGGTTAGAAGAATCTAGAAGGGGATTAGATTTTGCAAGTGGATTTGGTGGGTGAAGGAAAATAGGATTTTATTAAAATAAAAATTCATTTATTTCAATAAATGTGTGCAAGTTGCATTTGTAGGAAAATGCAAGTGGGGTGGGGATAATGATTTAAATAAATGTTTTATTTAATTTATTTAAAAGAGGAATAGGGGGATTTAATTAAATAAATAGATTTTATTTATTTAATTGATTGGAGTTTGATTTAATGAATTAATTAAAATAAATTGAATAATTTATTTAATTAATAGAAGAATGTTTGGGGATGAATTAATTAAATATTATTTTAATTAACTGATGGCTAGTGGATTTTTAATCAAATAAATAGCGAATATTTATTTAATTAAGCTGGACAGATTTGTGTGACTACACATACGTCTTGGTATGATTTTTTAAATAAGACACCAGAATTCATAAAAAAATATCTTTAGAATCTATATTAATCAATAAAAGATGTTTCTAATTCAATGTATGTACCAAACCCTATTACCAACAATATAACAACCCTAGCCTTCAAATTGGACTAGTTAATTTTCTCCAATCAAACAAACATGTAATCACTCTATAAACTAGGTACATTAAGCACACATCGAATTATAAAATAACTAACTGTGATACATCAATATGTGAAAGTTTAATGACCTAGATATTAGGACTGTAAAATACTATATCGTATCCTAATTCCTAAAATAACCCTTTTTGTGTGATGTGTGAAGTACAATACATATCTGAAGCAACACATGAATGACTCAAGTGCAGTTGAATGCTAGGAAATAAAGTAGAAAACAATGCAAAATTAGGTAATAAAATAGGTGACAATAAACCATGAACAACTTGAAATAATCTATAATTAATGATCTATGTGATCCATCAACCTGTGACTATGAAACGTAATCTACAAACAGTAAACTTGTGGAACATTAAGAATAAGAAGAAACTTGTTAGTAGATCTATCATTTCTTGTCAATCAATCATCAAAGAACTTGTGATCTACCATGCACCATGTATGTCGTATACCATATCTATATACAAACATTTTGTATCAAGTAAACTACATTTATTGATTCATTGAACTTGTTTTGCTTGGATCCAAACACCATGGAAACATAACCATTAATCCTAATAACTTGTGAACCATGGAGTGCAAACTAAATGGAATCATGTCCAAAATTTTGGTTAAAACGATCTAGGGAAAATAGTGGGATTCCAATTATCCATCTGAAAACACCATCATTGAAACTTCCATGTTCAATATACAGAAAAAACTCTGTTTTTTTAACCATTTTACTCATCAATATAATTTTTTGCTAAATAAAAGTTGGATTTATATTAAAAGAGCTAAATATTACAAAACCATTTCAGCACAGTTTATATCCCTATCATTTATCACTATTTATTTTTGACAGATTGTTGCCTTTTTCCAGTGGCAGTGTTGTAGTATTGATTAATGTGCTACATCATAATGTGATCAACTTAAAAGTACTAAATTTTACCTAATATTTCTTTTAAATTGAGGGGTGAATTAGCTATATCCTCTAAACCAAGCATTATTTTATCATATTTATTGTCAGCATTCCTTCAATACTTGTTTGTGAATATTTAGGGTGACATGATTAGCATCCTCCCCTTTGTACAAAATTATTGATTACATGAAATGGATTTTTTATGTCATTTTGCAATATACCATGGTTGTATATGTTTATACGTAAAGTTATGAATCCAAATTTGTCAAATAGATGTTACATAGATAACTGTCTTTCCTTCTTGCTATCTATTACAGACAATGGAAAAGTTTCCATTGTCCTTTAATTCTCATATACATTACTTGAACTCAGTCTATGTGTCTTTATGGTCGAAATCATGGAATTTCAGCAATTTAATTCTTAGTATATAGCAATAGCCTATTAGAAAGCTCACTCTAGCAAAGACAAATTTAAAAGAATTCATAAAATAGGAGTTGTCAATGACATATACTGACGCTTGAGTTTTATGTTTCTTTTGTTATAGGCTCCTTTGATGTAAGGGATAAAGAGGATCGATGGATATGAAGATGGGTTAAGAAGGGGGATATGATTATCCTCCCAAGAGGAATCTATCATCGATTTACCCTTGACACAAACAACTACATTAATATAAATGATCTTTTATCTCAAGGACACTCACTATAAATCATTTCTTATATGAACTAGAGGATATTATTATTGTTTCTTTGACTTTTATCGCAGATCCTGAGGCTTTTCTAAGCTGAGCCAGTCTGGACAACATACAATCGTCCTTGTGAGGAGAATCCTACTAGGTAAGAACCCTAATACTTGTAAGACCAAGATGAGAATTTCAATTTGATTGTTTTCAAGAAAACCTAAACATTCTAGTTTTACATATAAAAATGACATATTTTTGTGATGGCATGTTCCAATATGTATTTTCTTTTGATAGATTGGTTGTAGGTTCTAGAGAGGACCCACTTCCAAACAGATAAAGTTGCTATAAATAGGCTATTGGTGAAGAATAACTAAATAAAATCAATGAAAAACCACATCAACAATAACTAACACAGTCAGAAACATTAATCTAAAGATTCTTTTTAGCCCTCACCTTTCTTGACAACTTATTTATCTTTTGACAGCACCAAACTACTTGAGAAGGATCTTCTTACTCAAAGAAAATATGTGATAAAAAACAATTGTCCAATCACTCGCATCAACATCAACCATGCCAAAATTTGATGTTGCAAGATCCAAGATGGATATTGCATAACATAGAGAAGCCATCATTTAAAGGAAACAGGAACCCAGTGAAGACATTAAGAGGGCATGAAGGTACAAACAAGGGCCATTGAGTAGAAGGCAAAGGAAAAATCTTGGAAACAAGAGGAGGAGCACTTGGAGAAGAAGGTAGGAAAAATAGCAGTTCGGCCAATAGAGAAGTTGAACTCTAAGGGCAAACTACCAGAGATAGCAAGAAACTCTCTAGCCAAAGTAGGGGAGACAAAACCAACAATCTATGCTTAAGGAGGAGCTCTAGACCCCAAATATGAAGAAAGAAACAGAGCTAAAGTAAGTGAATTGGATAACAACAAGAATGTAAAGTGCACCCCTGATTTGCTAACCAATTTTTTTTCCATTTTTTCATGATTTAGTTTTCCGACATTATAACAAACACTTGACATGTAAATTACTCAAATAGTACGCTCTACAAAATTCTGCAGCCAACCCTTTTTTCCAAAATACAAACAATAGGCATTACATTAAATAGTTTGCTTGCAATTCAGATCACAGTGTTTCTGATTTGAAACAAGTTTATTGATGTCTAAGTTCTAATGATATTGCATGTACTAAATTCGAGATTGTAAACCCAAATATCATTCATGGATAAAAACTGTTAGGAAATATATTATTAGTGTGAATTTTGTTACAATGGTTATGAGTTGTTTTAAACAACTGATTAATTCTAGAGTCAGGTAAAACTACATGGAGAAATTTGTCAACCTTTCCTTCATTTAAACCAAGTAGTAAACCTATATGTATATGTATATGTATATGTATATGTATATGTATATGTATATGTATATGTATATGGATATGGATATGTATTTTGAAAATTACTCCCTTAATTTAAAAATTATTAACAATCAAATGGTTGTACTTAAATCAGTTGAGCATAATTACTGAGGGTGATGATATGTTTCTTGATTATACCATCCACAAAATACTCAAAATTCAATGAAAATCTTTAATGAATACACAAAACTATATACATATGCAAGCACACTATGGTTGAGATGGTCCAACTCCCTAGTCTCACTCTAGGACTAAGCTCATGCCATATCTAAATGAAAGACATCTCAAATACATCATCGGTGGAAAGCTGCAAAATGCCATTTTCATACATAAGCAAGACATACACAATTGGGCACAATCACCAAGAGAATGGTAAAAAGTGTGTCTGAGATCATTGTCCTAATTGTGGTGTGGTCACAAAGAGATCACCATAAATTCGTCAACCTTTCCTTCATTTAAACCAAGTAAACCTTTATGTTGCATATACATAAAGGTTTACTTGGTTTAAATGAAGGAAAGGTTGACAAATTTACAGTGATCTCTTCGTGACCACACCACAATTAGGATAATGATCTCAAACACACTTTTTACCATTCTCTTGGTGATTGTGCCCAATTGTGTATGTCTTGCTTATGTATGAAAATGGCATTTTGCAACTTTCCACCGATGATGTATTTGAGATGTCTTTCATTTAGATATGGCATGAGCTTAGTCCTAGAGTGAGACTAGGGAGTTGGACCATCTCAACCATGGTGTGCCTAACAATATTAGCTTGAAACCATGCACCTCATATTAGCCTCAAACCTATGCCCCCTACTAGTAGGTGGTGGGGATAAAATATCATTCATTGTACATATCAATGACTAGACAATAATAAAAAAAACTTGATAAAAATATTATCATCATCGGAATTACGACGAATAACAAGCTTTCCACCGACAATGAAATTGGCGGACATACAGCGTTCTCGTCGGTGAAATATTCGGGAGTCGTCGCACTTCCAACTCAAACCACACAAACATCTGTCAAGGATGTTGTACGTGCGACGATACTTCGTAGTCGGATGGTCGTCGATGCCTCTAAATGGACCGATGACACAAGCGTCGGACAAACAACATCACCGTCGGTGCGAAGTTCCAAATTGTCATCAACTTTGCGACAAAATTCAATGAAGCATCCGACAGGGATGCTGCATGTCCAACGACTTTTTTGACTGGAAGAGCGATCATGCCCACCGTCGACAGAGTCCATGGGATTCTCATAGGGCATCGTCGACAAATTTGACGACAAGTTTTCGACAACTACTTTTGTCGGAACTCCAATGAAAATTAGTCGCAATTCTGACAATCGACCGTCAAAAATTAGCTCTGAATGTACTAGTGACATGTACAGAACAGTGAATATGTTATAAAATACAAAAAAAAAAATGGAGTTGACACACTTTCAAATAGAAACAAAAAATATATTTATTTTTTAAATATTTGATGGGCAATCTTTTAAGAGAGGTCACAAGTTCAAATCCCACAAGGGGGTAAGTTATGTATGTCTTGCTTGTAGTGCAGTTAGGTACCTCTCGCAAGGAGTACGAGGTAGTCCCATAGGGCTCTAACCCATTTGTAGACCCATACATAGATGGGTGGCATCGTGGACTTTAAAAGACCCTTTCCTTTTACTCCAAGTAGCTTAAATACACTTACCTATCTATTCAAATAGGAAGGAAAGATGAAATAGAAGCAACCACATGTAATATAGTTGTAGCTCAAACAGGAAGAGAAACCACCTAACTTTAGTTTTAAGCACTCTGCTCTTTATAAAATCACATTCTCCTAATAAAAAACTTTAATGTTTAAACATTACACATGCTTAAAGAAGGTAGTTTTTGCATATGTCCCACTTGCTAATTTGATTTTTAAACTTGTTTATTGTTTCATTTGTCTTTTGTTTTCACTATTTAGAAGTTGCAGCTGCTAATTATAGTATTGCTATCATACTTATCTAAAACTGTAGTGAACATAGTTGGAAGCAAGTAAATTGATCTATGATCTACATAAATTTAGTGTTTCGTTCCTATCTAAATTATTAAGTGTAGTTTCATGTATTTCTAATAGCTACGAATAATTGGCGAACATCTTAATACTCAATACGTCTAACACTTTGGAAAATATTGTTGATATACCCACGTCATCTTTTTGTTTTTTATAACCACATTGATATTGCAATTTTGTTCTCAGACATTACCCTCAAGCAATCAAATCGTATGAGAGACATATTGACTGACTTTAAAAAATTGACATAATTCTAGCACTATATGCTAAAACTATGGGTCAAATATTTTTAGTCTAAAAAATTATTATAATTTTAAATTTTGAAAATCTTGTTTATGTGGAACAACAAAGCTCGAGTGTAAAATGGCATGTTTATGTGAACCATAACCATGCTACTTTCAATAATTACTATATTAGTAGAAACATTATTATCATAGCAACCACTAGATCTAACAATTTTCTCTATCTACATTTATTATCATTTCAATATTTACTTCATTTTGCATCTAAGTGTAGGTTTAGTATCACAATACCTACTTTATCGTGTTAGGGTTAGAGAAGTATTACAAGCTATTCTATAGCTACTATTTTCATTCATATAGACAAATGATTTTGAAACAATATGGACAATTTATTTTCCAAGTAAATTGATTCATGGTACAAATTAAGGGATCTATTCTATGTTTTATGAGCACAATCAATAGGCAACTTCCAATATAAAGTGAGGATGCTATGATAAATATCCAGACTTCGGTATAGTTTCCCAAAATGTGTGAGTGGCTATTGTAATACAATATATGAAAGAACGTGTCTTGAACTCAAATTCACATCAAAATCAAGTTCATTATGAAAGAAAGATAAAAATTACAATGAATTTTAATGGAAACCTCTATTCTTATTTGGGAATTTGAAATAGCTCACCTTCACTAATATGTTATGATAACTTGTTGATCATTGCTTTTCTTCCTGGTCTTCCCTAAGTCGATGTATATAAACAACAAGGGAGCTAATGGCGGTTCACAAAGAAGTGATTAGGGTACCCAATTTTACCATGTATTTTCCAATTTAAACACCATGTTCCTATTAGCCCTAATCTCAACACATAAATATGCACGTGGAAACTTTAGACTTTATGAATTGCGTAAACACAATGTCATTCCAAACCCTCATTGTGCCAAGCTCGCTTGCCGAAAGTTTGATTATTATTTATTATTTATTAAATACACAAATGTAGTAAGCTCTCCTACTAGAAGTTTATTTTTTGCTCATTTTACTGAGAAAAAACTAAGGCCTTTGTTCAATTATTTACGAAATTTATGCTTCCTACTGTCTTTTATATATAAGATAATGTTAACTATTAAGTACTGTGCATATAGATTAGGAACTCACGTGAGACTTTTACGGCAAGTGTGAGACACTCACAACGGCCTTTACCAGCAAGCATGAGACACTCATGGTGAACGTAGCCCATGTAAAAACAAGCAAGGTCTAGCATGGAATATGACTCAACAGATGATATCATGATATATTGACCCACTCGATGACGAGATGGCGGAAGCACTCGCAAACATAGATCTAAATTCAAGATTTCTTCAAAATATAAGTATTGTAAGTCAACTTTAGTGTTTTTACATGTGGACATAGAGACAAGCATCTACAGTGTTTGATGGGTTTCCTCAAGATCTAGGGACTTTGAATGAGATGATGATGTAGACATTTAAATTTTATTAATCTAATTGATTGAATTTAGCTATCTTGAATGTTTTTAAATTAAATAATTATGCATTATTTAATTAAATAATGTTCCCTCCTAACTAATTAATTGTATTAATTATGTTATAGTCCCCTTTTAATTAATTACTTATTTTATATTAAAAAGTGGTGATAACTAGAGCGCCGACCCTTTGCATAGTCCATGACTATCAACAAACCAAAAATACAAAACTCATGGGAGAAAGCTCCCATACTACTAGGTCATACAAGAAAACACACAAGCCTATAAGACAAAAAAAATAAACCAGCCCAACTCAAGGAGGGGTAGAGACACCCACGCCTTGATATGGAGGGAATTGAGCAAGGAGGGAGGACCTCCCCTTCCACCTACAGTGAACCACAGTCCAAGAGATACAATCATTAGGACAATCAAAAGAGAGGTCAAGTGGGAGTGACTCTGCAAGGTTGTAATCAAGAGCAATGACAAAGTTTTGCTATAGAACTACGACAGGTTGCAATGAAACTACGACATGCTATTGCAGAGGAACAACATCAGGAGTAGAGATGGTAGAAGTATCAAGAGAAGAGATGGTAATAGTACCGACATTAGGAGCATGTTTGGAAGGAGTGGAACCAGGTTGTAAATTAGGAGTAACAGAAGCATCAACATTATCATTATCGGCAATGATCGACTCGTCATTCGAGTCAGTAGCATAGATAGTCGAGTGATCCAAAGTGGTGTCATTTCACCAAGTAGCCACACCCTTGTGACCTAAGAGGGAGAAATCTGATGCCAAGTTACTTGTAGAAAACCATTTCCTATAGTGGAAGGGGAGGCCCTCAAAATCTAGCAGTTGAGTCCAAGGCTTATCCCCAACCATAAGGACCACATCCCTAGGGAGGGGCGAGGAGATGTCAATGTCCACCAAGATAAGAGAAAAGGTGGAGTGACCCATGGAGGACGTGACATCATCCACCATCAATAAATGACCAAAATAGTTGTTGATGTCCTCATAACAAGAGTGCTCCTAAAAATGAAGAGGAAGATTCGAGAGACAAACCCAAATTGGATGCACATTGAGTAGTTCAGTAAGGAGATTGAAAGAAGTTGTTTAGGGCTTAATAGAGAGGGAGTGAACTCCCCAAGCCCACATTTTCCCCAAGATTATGTCATGCTCAGATGAAGTGAAGGAAGCAATGAAAACCCCTTTATCATAGGGAAAGAGCTCAATATTATGAGCAACTAGAGGTTTCCATGAGTTACTCACTTTGTAGTGAAGATCAAGTAAAGAAGGCCAAAGGCCAGAGAATCTGCAGACCAGAGCATACTATTAGTAGAACTCAATGTTGTCCAAAACATCTTGTCCATAGACCACCATAGGAGAGGACTTGGCATAGGGAAGAGGATGAATCCCCTTGGAAGGCTGGGCAACAAAAATGGTCACACGAGCAAAGCTATGCTTCCCAGCAAAGGAAGGTCTAGCATTAGCACCTGTAGGAAGGTTATCAACAACATCACCAATCTGAGGAGAGTTCCCATGAACTTGAGCATTACCAGTGTCAAGGGCATCCACCCCCAATCCTGAAGCAAAGACACCAATCGTGGGGGGACCAACATGATCACCCAGCGAAGAGGACGTGGGGGTAGATAGAACATTCACATCCATGTTGATAGAAGGGCCTCCACCACCTGTAGAACATTGTATAGAAGGAGGAGGAACTACGATGAAAGAGACATTAGCACCAATAAGGGGGTGTGGGGGGAACAACCCAGCAAAATCCACACCTAGAGAAGCTTACAGAGACCCAGTTAAAGCCCCGCATATCAAAGACTTCCCAAGACCAGATGCAAAGGTCGTATGTGTAGGGATAGAAGTTGTTAGAGCTGAAGTCGCATACGCGAGAACCGAAGCCATTAGAGCCATTTCAAAAGTTATAAATTTAATTAATTACTTGTTGATCATAAATCATTTAATTAATTAAATGAGTTCTCCCTTTTTCTATTAAATAAATCAAATACATGATTTGATTATTTAATTCACTTTTGTCCTTTTCCTCAATTATAGAATTAATTAATTTAATTAATTAATCTCATTGCCCCACGTCTCCTACCCTAAACCTTCGTCTAACCCTTTTCCTAGCCTAACCCATGGATTCTAACCAACCCTATCCACTTGACCAACCTTACCCCTTTTCTATACCCCCGCCCCCCCCCCCCCCACACCCGCCTCACATGTGTGCACATTCCCTATTTTTTAATATTTGGAAAAGATCTTTTATTTGGGTGGTTATTCCCCAAATAGCATTCCTCTCCAAGACATGTGTTCTCTTGAGGACACTTCTCTTTCTTGGTTGAGCCACAAGTGTGGAATCTCCTTCCACATGGCACCTTGAGGATTGCCACTTGTCCTCTTTGCCTCATTTCTCAAGCCCTTCCTCTCTTCTCCATGTCCTATTTAATCCCTCCATTTTCTATGCATTGGATCTATGTTGACTTGAATTTCATCCTCGGAATGCTACCTACAACAAGTTAGTTTCACAAAATACCAATGGAAATGCTACAGGAAATCCAAACTCAACCAATGAAACTACATGAAATACATATGAAATAAAAATATTGATATTACCTTCATGGTTTATGTCTCATTGTGTCCTAACTCCACTATTCTTGGTTGCAGATGGTGTGCTCTCAGACAAGCACTGATAGCTTCCAAGATGGCATATGAAGAATGGACTGATAACTGATAGTTCACAGATGCTATGATATGCAATACTATATGATTATGCTAAAATGCTATTTGCTATTTGCTATTTGCTTCAATATTAAAACTCACGGATGCATAAGTTTTACAAATGATTTGTCTTTGAAAACAACTTGAAGACTAACTCTCTCTTAACTGAAGCTCTTGATTTTATAGACCTTGAGAGGATGAGATGATGTGGCCCAGATCAACGGTTATGATCAGATCTACAGATTTGGATGGTTGTGAGCAAAGGTGAAGGTTGATAGAAATGGGGAAGAAGAAGACAAATGTCACTCATCTCACCTTGACTGGGTTGCTGACTGAGAGAATCTAGGGATGGTTGGAGAATATCTAGGCATGATAGGACAAGTGGACTCAAGTCCTTCCTAAGATGTAGGGGGTGTTGGAGAGAATATAGAAGGAGGTTATGAAATATGTGTACATACACAATATTCATTAAATTTGGAGGTTGAAGATAAATGATGAATTAATATTTAAGAAATATTAATTTCCTTAGCCACATGATGGATGAGTTGGCAAAGGGAAGATGAAGTGGAGATGGAGGGTGAGTTGGATAAGAAAGATTAAATAATTTAAAAAATTATTTAATATTTTGAGACTATAGGATAGGAGAATAACCATTAGATATTAAATATTTAATTGATTGAAGGAGATAATTAAATATTTAATATTTAATTAACTTGATTTGAAGGATAATTAAATATTAGATATTTAATTAATTAGAGGAATAGGATAGATGAATTAATTAATAAAATATTTCAATTAAATTAATTAATAGAAAGACACGAAATAAATTAAATTAATTAATCTTTTCATATTAACTATTTAATAGAAGAATAATTATTAAATAAATATATATAATATTTATTTAATCGCTCATAGCCATTTTTATGTGTATACAGGATCCACTTTCATACAACCATACTGTCATATGCCAAAATACCAACTCATCTTTTACATAATCCAATCATTTGCAACATCAATCCAGCCATTTGCATTCATTTTAATTTAGCTTGCACAATCATTATCATGGAGCACATCTAGCACCCTTGGAAGCACCAAATCAAGCACACATCAAATGGAAGGACAATCAAATCACAGATTTCAGAGAGAGTTTGTTAATTTTATTATTATCATTTGCTTTCTTGATTTCCTTTTAGCGTCCTTATCTTGATTGTTTGATTAATTTGTGTTTGCTAGGTTGTTTGCTATTTCAATCTATTTATATTTTTACTCACACATTTCTGGCACACCCGGTGGGACCCACTTCACAGGTCATATCTCATGTTTCTTGTTGTTTAAGTCTGTTTTTCATAGATTTTGAGCACTTTTAGACAAAAACACAAGAATATAGGTGGATTTACGCCTCAAAAAAAGTCGACAGCTCAATTCCAAGAAACGACGGGCTTGTTGGTTGAAATAGCGGGATCAACAAGAGAAATAGTGGGAACGTGTTCCCGCAATCGTATGGAAGGTTTAAATTTCTCATTTCGCTCTTGGGTTTTATATTTAATTTTGTCATTTCACAGTAAAATAGCAAGATTGCTGCCTAAAATAGTGGGATTGCATAGAGAAATGGCGGGATCGCACTTTTGTCTATGTTTTTGTCATTTTGTTTAATTTAATAGTTTAATTTTTACTGGAGCAGGGTAGCGAGATTGATAGGTAGAATGGCACCATTGAAGAGGGGTGCATTTGCAAACACCTTTTGTTTTAAAATTTATCACGTGTCTTCTCTTAGTTAAAAAACAATTCAATTTCGTAAGGAAAATGAACCCTTGTCTAAGTTCATGGTTGGCACATTTGTGTGTGTGAGCGGACCTATTGTTAACACACACTCTCCTCTCCACTGGCTCTCATGGTCCTAAGTGCAAGAGAAAAGTGTTAGCAACACTCAAGTTTTCTTTTATAGGTAGAGAGTCTGCCTCTTGAGTAGCCAATAAGGTTGGGTGAGAGGGAACAACCCAATCAATACGTTCTTTATGTCTGTTATATAAATATTTGTGGTTTTGGCGAAATGCACTTAATCAACTGGTGCCACTGTGTTATACCAACAGTTTCCCTTTGTATCTACACGCAAATACCTTTGTGGTCTTGATGAAAGTCTAAATCTTCTGGTGCTTGTGTGGCAGATGAGTAAAGCCCTGTGTTCTACAGGATGGGATATCTCTTAAATGAGCTAGTTGTCGCATGTATAGCCACCAAATTTACCCTGAAAGTTCCTCCACTATGAACCATTTTTTTTAGCAACCCAAAACCTTTTAATTGCTAGCATAGGAGGTTGGACCTCTGAAGCCACCCCAATTTATATTTTTCATAGTTCAGACAGATGTCCCCTGATTCATAAGATCTTCAGATCTTCGGGGTATGAGATGTTGGTGTGCCCAAGAAGTGTGTGTCGTGGTGGGGGAGCCAACACCATTGAAATCTCTATCTATCTTTTATGCTTCAGTATTTGGAGAAATCCAAGTGTAGATCTAGCAAGTAGTATCTTATGACCAACCTAAGAAGTACATGACTGTAAGTGTGTTTTTCATACTTGTGTGTTTGTTATGTTTGGTGTGACAAAGTTTTTTGCCAAAAGTCAATTCTAAAAGTTGTCCAAAATTAGCAGATTCACAATCATCTTTTATCATTTTTTCTATCAGAAACTATGAGAATGTTGCTTGTACCCACGGGATTGGAACTCAAAATAATAGGATTGTTGTTGTTCTTGAGTCACTTTACCACATTTGTAAAATAGCAGGATTGTACCTAAAATGGTGGGAACACCATTATTTTGTCACCTCAATTGTTCAGTTTGTCAAAACGAAAGAAACACTACATCATTTATCAACTCAATCGTTACCTTTGCCTAAATAGCGTGATCGAGTTTAAAACTGATTCAGTCCACTCCTTTCTTGAATAGTGGGCTTGCACCCTTAAACGAAAGGTTTTCCATTATTTTGACCCTCCATTGCTTAGTTTGTCCATAGCTATGGGAATGTTGTCTATAACTATGGGATTGCCTTGTAAAGTAGCAAGATCGCTTGTAGAAGTGGTGGGAATGCCTCTTTCCCTATCATGGTGTCCAATTTTCACAAACACCCCAATGCATTTGTCATTTCCATGGATTTCTGTGTATCCCAAATAGGTTACAAGTCACTCTAGAGTCGTTACTATCATCTACTCAGTACATTGTTCGCCTCATAATTTTGGGTCATCCCAGTTGTTGGTTGAACCTTGGTCACCTTTTTAGGCATGTATTATTATCATATTCATTTTGTATCTCTGTGTCCTCGTCATCATCATACATTCTTGTCAGGGATTAATTTTTTCGAACCAAATTTCAGTCTTTTCAATTGTGTCGCCAATCAAATTTATACAATTACAATTGAATCAGTCCTTCTCTTTTGGTCAATTGATTGCTCCTCCAATTCAATCTATCATCAGCTCTATTAGGTTAATCAAGTCAATCAATCAATCATTTTGGTCTCATTCTCCCAATTTGCAATATAGTTTGTACCTTCTTATGCGACATTTATTACCAACTCTTTGACTATATCATGTTCGGAGTTTTATCTCTTATTTCACGGAGGACTTATCACCTCGAGCTAGAGGTTTGATTTTCTTTGATCTGTCTTGTTGCTTGAGTGTGTCCTCTTGAGTAACTTTAGTTTTGCATTGCTTCATTTTAGACGTAATCCAATTTTGATTTGAGTATCTATTCCCTAATCAACTTGTTTTCAAATCAATCATTTCTCTCATCTTAGGTCTTTCTTCTCATCAAACATTGATCAAATCGAGCATTTCATCCAATCCTTGACTTTAGTTTTGCATTCTCGTCATTTCATCCCATGTTTCATGCCCATCACCACTCGGTCTCGGTATCGATCTTGGCAAAATATGGACCAACAACCTTTTCAATTTGGATTAGGATTTCATGACCCTCAATAAAATCCTGATTCGGGCATCAACCCTATCATGTCAAGAAATATTCATGTTAGTTATTATCTACTTAATCCAATTGTATTTGATGATAACATGGTCAATCAACCCGATGAGATAGATTCCCAAAATAATCCGGCCAATAGATTTCTCATAAATTCGGATAACGCCCAAATGGTAGATGAAATCATAAAGAGTCATAAGAGTCTCATATTTGCAAACATGGTTTCCCAAGGCATGATTGTCGCATTGCCTAATACACATGTGAGTGTAAGTCCACAAGAATCACCTCAACAATAGGTTTCCTTACAGTAAACCTCATCATCATTTCCAATCCAACAAAAAAACCAATTACCAAAGACACCACAACAACAAAGTTCCCAACTTGCATCGATCGGATTATAGCCTTTGGGTACCCTTGGATGGCATTATCAACCATTATATGCTAATTCATCAAGACTTGTGCCACCTCCGCTCTTAGGCGGGGGCATCTATAATGCATTGATCAATGCAGCATCTATGAAACTTATTGCATCACTTCCTATGATGGCTCAATACCCATGACTTCCAGTGTGGTGCATGTTACACCTTTTGTTAACCTAATCATTCAACCTATAAATGTGCCTTCCACACAAGAACCAACTTGGACTACGAGAATGTCAGGTTAACCACCACCACTTGTCACATAGACTATGACTGGGGGCATGAATTACACAATGTCATTATCATATGCACTCCCACCTATGCAGTCTACACCACAAGTAGTCAATGCCCCACAATACCAACCACAAGTAAGTTCACAACCTGTCATTTTGCAACTGTGATTCAGTTACTTACAAGCACCGCCTTCATCCTATGTCATGATGAATGTTAATCGATTGTCTGGTGGTGCTAATTAGAATCCCCCATCACATAATGCTCAATCTAACGTATATCCAGATTATACTACAGGAAGTTATCTTTAGGGTGGCACTCCTCAAATCCAACAGTTTCCCAATGTCTAGTATCAACAACAACACATCACCCCCAACAGAATATTGTCACATATTCATATCCACCCCAATATCAACAGTCGTCGCTTGTCCAACAACATATCCCTACATATAAAAATGCAGCACACTATCAAAATCTACCACAACAGTCCAACTACGATTGTTCATATCAAGTGGCACAATAGGCACCGTATTATCAATGTGCCACACCATCTCTTGATCCTTTTCCTGCCAACTTTGAATGGGAAGAAATGAAGGAAGCTCTCAAAACATTGCAAGAGAAAAACTTCAAGTGAGTTCTCAAATTCGATGAGTTCTGCCCTTACCCATTCGACAAGTCAATAATGGAAATACCTTTCCCCAAACACTTTGAGATGCCTAGATTCGATAAATACAAGGGAAAAGGTGATCTACACTATCATGTTAAGGAATTATTCATGGCCTACCAAGAGGTGTCATGGTGCGATAACTACCTTATATAATTGTTCCCTAAAAGTCTTAGTGGACCCTCTCTTTAGTGGTTTTCTAAATTGCCATTTGGCACTATCACTATGTTCGCATACTTATCAGAGCATTTAGTGGCTCAATACACTACAATATCAAAAATGATGTCTCTATGTTCGATCTCTACCAAACCAAACAAAAAGGAGGTGAAATCCTTCTACATTATATTCAAAGATGGAGAGCCCTCACTAGTCCCCTCCTGTGTACTGTGTTGGATACCAAATTGGTCTCAGTTTTCATCAGCAATCTCCACCCTAAGCTTGCATATCACATACAATTAAATTGTGCAAGCACCTTCAAAGATATTATGTCTAAAGGGACATTGGTAGAACATACTTTGATTAATGAAGGAATCATCAAGCTCTACAAAGAGCACTCAGATAAGCCTAGTAGTGATAGATAAAGGTATTGGAACAAAAACAAGAATGTTGTAGGCAATAGGGTCACTGACTCCAAGACACTGCAAATGATTGTGGTCACAAAGCCACCACCCCTTCAAACATACGTTGATCCCCCATAGCAGTCGTACACCAATCCTTCATCGACAATGCATGTCAATCCACCCCTTCAAGCTTATCAACATCAACCAGAGCAAACACATAATGCATAGGCTAATAGGACCAATGTGATCATTGTGTCCCAAGTTCCTTTGCATCAAACGGGCAATAATGGTCCTTGACATCAATTTATGCCCATGGAAGAACCATTAGATGTAATCTTCAAATACATGGAGTAGCATAATATGGTTGTGTATCCCCAAACACAACCATTTGATGAGTCCAAACCTAAGCCTGGCTTGTACAAACATAACGAGTATTATGCTTATCATTGTATCAAGGGCCATGACACAGACAAGTGTATGAAGCTCAAAAACCTGGTCCAAGATCTCATTGACCAAGTTAGAATTGTTGTTGACCTTACCATGGGAAATTTGCCCAATGCCAACCTAGGAATGTATAGGGATGCTCTTCCCAAGCATCAAAGAGAGGCCAACATGTCTAATGCTATTCAAAACCGTACTACCAACAATATCAATTACAATAATGTACCATTTGATTATGGTAGTACAATAGGTTGTATTACTCAGATAGAGGATCATGTCAAAATGATTCATGTCAAGGGAGTTGATACTCAATGTGCAGTAGCCATGAGGAGAGATCGTATGTTAGTCCTTGGAGCTCTCATACTTAACACCCCCCAATCGTGTATGTGTCTATGTCTATGTAGTATAAAATTCTCAAGCATTTAGGGAAAACTCTGGCACAAATTTCCATCCTAGACCTACTCAAAGCCTCGCCTACTCATCAATAGATCCTTACCTAAACACTGCAAGAGGCTCGTGTTCCTAGCAATATAAACCCTATGCAATTTCAAGCTATGGTAGCTCATTTGTCTTTCACATATCACCTCAATTTCATGCAATCTAATGCCATGGTTCCCAATCCTAATCATCCACTAAACATCGAAGCCATCATCAAACACTATAAGGTAAAATGAGTACTAATCGATAATGGTATTTCCCTGAATCTCTATACATTGAAGTTTGTTACTCAAGTGGGGTACAATGTTGTGGATATTCACAATCAATGCATCACCATCAAGGCATATGAGAAGAGAAGTTCAATAGGAATGATTAATCTCCTGATTCAGGTAGACCCGGTAACACAAAGCACATTGTGCCACATCTTTGATCTTGACTTACCATTCAATATTCTTCTTGGTCGCCCATGGATACATGCCATGTAGGTCATCCCTTCCACTTACCATCAATGCCTCAAATTTCCATACCAAGGTTGAAAAATCATGATTTGTGGTGATGCCTAACCATTTGAGTATTGCCGTGCTCTCGAGGATTCTTCGCCATATTTCCACTATTGCCTAAGTGTCAACATTGGAACTTCTCAAGCCACCTCATCATCCTCATATGTTGACCCTTATGCCATACTCACTGTCGCAAAAGAGAAAACTTCCATCTCTACCTCCTTCTCCCAAATAAAGATCAATGATGTTGGTTGTGGCCTACAAGACACTTCTACAGTAGGCACCCTACCTCTAGATCCACATGCTTATGGGAAACCTACTAAGGAGCAGAAGAAGAAAGAGCCTATGGTCTGAAAATGTGGCTCCATCACATTCCAATACCATGGTGAACTCAACCATTGTTAGATTCAATCATAGTCCCAAAGACACTGAAAGGGGGGGTGAATTAGTGTCTAATCGGTTAGCAGAATATTTAAACTTATTTATAACTTTGCAACCCAAAACAGTGTATCGGTAAATAAGAATTAATGCAGTAAACAGAAATAATAGAGACAACATAGAAACACACCATAACACAAGATATTTAACAAGGAAACCTGGTGTGGGAAAAGACTCATATACGTATGAGATCTTATAAGTCATTTTGGTGTGTGGGTGATGAGACATTTTTATTAAGGTGATATAGTTGACAGTGAAGGTTTTGGTTATTGACTGAGCTTAAATCGGTACTGAACCTGACATTAGAGATGTTGTTTTGAACAGTACATTGTATTGGATTTGATAATCCACTTCTGTAGTCGGTGTGACTCTTTATTGAGCAGTGAGCTCTAGGTTGTTGGCCTCCCTGCATGTGCATGCCCCTTATTGTAAGTAGTATTTATTCATTTGCTAGTGAGTAAATATTGTGGGCTGGCCAATGAATAAATACTACTTACAATAAGGGGCATGCACATGCAGGGAGGCCAACAACCTAGAGCTCACTTCTCAATAAAGAGTCACACTGACTACAGAAGTGGATTATCAAATCCAATACAATGTACTGTTCAAAACAACATCTCTAATGTCAGATTCAGTACCGGTTTAAGCTTAGTCAATAACCAAAACCTTCACTGTCAACTATATCACCTTAATAAAAATGTCTCATCACCCACACACCAAAATGACTTATAAGATCTCATACATATATGAGTCTTTTACAATATACCATGTCGGCTTACAAAAGATAATTACATTTACAAAACAATTCATATAAACAAAACATTATCCTATGTCGGCTGGAGTGTCGGTATGCTTTGTTGCCGATGTAATCTGAATGCCGTTGTAAGTGCCTGTCGGTGCCAGTGTATGAAGTTTGTGATGTTGGGCATGTAGAAACCAATTTCCGGTGACTTGCCAGTTGGTTTCCATCAATGACAACATCAACTATTCTCATAAGAGTGTAGAATGCCAACAATCTCCCCCTTTAGCATTGATGGCAACACTCATGAGAAAAATCAAAATTGTTATCCAAAACTGAAATCCAAAAAGATGTGCTCCCCCTAAGCAAGTGATCTCCTTTGTACATGCATTTTTCTCTTCACTACTCCCCCTTAGACATCAATGACAAGGATGTCATAAATAATCAAAAGAGTACAAAAATGCTACCTCAAGGTCTATAACCAGTTGGTTACAATATGAAAGATGTCTACCAAAATCATATTTAAACTCTGCATAAACTTGTTACTATCATTTAAAGTTCCATCTGTCTATTGGATCATACCGGTGAGATAGTGCATTTGCTGCTCCGATGAGTGTTCTCCTTGAACTGTTGCCTTAGATATTTCACCTCTTTGAGTAATCAGATTATCTAGCCTCAGACCAAGTTTATCCTTTAGTTCCTAGGCATTAGACCTTTTTTTTTTTTTTTGGCAAGGTGGCAATGCCACTTAATATATTTTATTAATAATAAATAATAATTACAATATATTTAAAAACTGGTTCAAATTGAGCTCCCAGAGAAAAGAACCAGCAAGAAAAACTTTGGTCATTTCTCATCAACATGATTATAGAAGAGAAGTAGTGAACAATCCTCTAGCTGGAGCTAGTTACAAAATAGAGATCAGCAAAGGAGCATGCAGGCTCTTTTACACATAGGAGCATGCAAGCTCATTTTACAGAATAGGAGCATGCAAGCTTATTTACAAAATAAGTTCCTGGGATATCTTGAATGCCCTACAAGAAAGAGCTCCTGCAATCAAAATTGGCATGCCCCTGCACCAAAAAACAACTGCAACCAAAAAATATATATACTTCAAAACGCAGAGAATTTACAAGAAATGCAAGGTTCCAAAACATGACTGACACCAACGATATGAGATCTGCGGTCCACTATTATAGACAAATGCCAAAGGAGAAGAGGTGAATGTGGAAATGCTAAAGAGAAATGAAGCCCAAAATTTTTATGTTGTAAATGAAAAGAAAGAGGAGATATATCATACAAAACTAACAAACCAAAAGAAGCGGCATACAAAGATAATCATGAAAACAACGCTACGTCAAACTTTAAATGACATATGAAGGACGGATTCCCAATGTGAAAATAAATATCTCCATATTTCGCACCAGAAGAGAGTACCAAACACACGAACAACATCAATAACAACCAACTCATCATTAATGAATGCCAAGTGATGATCAAGTAAAGCAAAGTACCTCAAATCAAAACCAAATGGAATTATGAAAAGAAATACCTCACCAAGAGAAGAGAATATCAACTCGTATAAACAAGAAATCATATAATAAGAAAGATTAAATCCTCAACTCTCTACGGGCTATAATTAATAGGTTTGGGAAGCTCATCAAATCACCCCCCAATCGAGAGGAATCAATAACAGTTTTGTCACAACCCATATTAGCGAGGCAATCAGCCAATGCATTACCTTCACGATAAACATGTGAGATGATGAGGTGCTCAAACGTATCAAGAAGAGTCCATATTTGTTCAAGAATATACCAAAAATGCCAATTATGAGCTTTTCTTGCCTTGCAAGCATTAATGACAATAGTTGAATCACCTTCAATATGAAGGTATTTGAAATTCAAATCCTTAGCTATAACAAGACCTTCTAAAAGAGCACAAGCCTCAGCCATATTATTTGTGCCGGGAGAAATTGGCATAGCTTTTAATGCTAATAAAGAACCCAAATGATCACGAAAAACTATCCCTATTCCTGAATCGCCAGGGTTTCCACGGGAGGATCCATCAAAATTCAATTTACAAAAAGGGGCATTAGGAGGATGCCATTTTATGGAATTTTTGTCTACAATTGTTTTCCGAATCCATGGAAAGGCGAGTGATACAGGAATAATGATACTTTTCCAAGAAGAGATCATAAAATTGTCCCAAGAAGAGAACTCTGAATTCATGTTAAAATATTTCTGGACATGAGCATTAACTTGCTCAATAATACTTCTTTCCAAAATCCCAAGAAGAACCGATGAGTCACATCTAAAAATGCGCTTGTTTCTTTCCCACCAAATGGCCCATATGAATGAAGAGGGAATTATAAACCACAAACAAGCAAATAGAGAAGATGAATACAAAAGTGGCCAAGACTGAAACATGTCCCATAAAGATAAAGGTAAAGGGAATGAAAGAGATAACTTTTGTAGGACAAAATGCCAACAACTACTCGCAAACTCACAATGAAGAAAAAGATGATTGACATCTTCAAGAGCTTTACCACATAAGACACAAGAAAAGGAGGCTGCAATATTAAATTTGACTAAACGATCACTAGTCAAAATTCTATTTTGCAGCGCGAGCCAGGAAAAAACACCAACTTTAGGTAATACTGAGTTATTCCAACAGAACAAAAAGGCATGATGAGGAGCATTTTGATTGGCCATTTGTTGAACAAAAAAATATCCTTCTTTAACAGAGTAGTTTCCCAATTTAGAAGGGCACCAAATAAGTTGATCTTTGATGTTAGAAAGGAAAGCCACTCGGTCTTGCAAAACAGATTTAAAATTTTGAATTTCCTGCATGGACAATGGCAGAGTAGAGGGATCCTTCCATGAGACCTTGTGAGAAAATAGATCAACACTATCTACATAATCAACCAATCTAACTCCCCATGATTGAGAAAGAACAACTTAAATAGAAGCAAGAGAATCATGCTACGAAAGAGGGGGAAAGCCATTCTAGGAGTCTTTCCAAAAACAAATATTCTCCCCCGAATGGACCTGCCAAGAGAGAAAATTAGACACCACTTCCCTACATGAGATCATAAAGTTCCAAATAGCAGACCCCTGTGGAGGATTAGAAATTGTCAAGATCCTAGTAGGGTTCTAGGAATCCAAATACTTAGCCTGCATAATTTGGCACCACAAAGATTGGGGCTTAGTATACATAGACCAAACTAGTTTGCCCCCAAAAGCCCTATTTCTTTTAGATAAGTCATGAATCCCAGCACCACCAACTTGCTTTGAAAGAGACATCTTGGTCAAAGAAATCAGTGGAATCTTTTTATCTTCTGTCATGTTGTTTTTCCAAAGAAAAGATCGAATAATCTTTTCAATTTGGGAGATGACTGATCTGGGAGCTTGAAGAACTGAGATATAGTAATTGGGAATGGCAGATAGGACTGTTTTAATGAGAAGTATCCTACCTGAAAGAGACAACCACCTAGCCTTCCAAGCAGAAATATGAGATTTAAGTCTCTCAATAACCGAATTCCAAATAGAAGACTTAGCAGATCCCATAAAGAAAGGAATCCCCAAATAGGTAGAAGGAAGAGAGTCTACTAGGAAACCTAAGATATTCACAAGTCTATCAGCCACCAACTGAGGAGTATTAAAAATGAAGATCTTGGATATATAGGGGCTAATCTGTTGGCCAGATCTAGCAGTATAAGTATCCAGAATAAATTTAATATGAGTAGCCTCTTGGATAGAAGAAGACCCAAATAAAAGTGTATCATCGGCAAAAAGGTTATGAGTGATTGACATATCAAAGTTAGGAATTAATACCCCTTGCCAAAGGCCCAGATCCCTTTGCTTAATAACCAATCGACTAAAAGCTTCTGCCATAATGATAAATAAGAAAGGAGATAAAGGATCTCCTTGTCTAACACCCTGGGTTGAAGAAAAGTATCTAGAGGGAGCTCCATTAATGATGACAGAAAATGAAGTAGTAGAAATAAAACTCTTGATCCATTTACACCAACTTTCAGAGAAACCAAATTTTCTCAAAACTTTGAGCAAAAATGCCCAACAAACTTTATCATAAGCCTTCATCATATCAAGTTTGACCACAAAAGTTGGGATATTGGATGTATTTATGGAATGTAAAGTTCCATGAGAAACAATTGCTCCCTCATGAGTTTCCCGACCTGGAACAAAACCTCCTTGTTGAGGAGAGATGATATGAGGAAGGAGAATTTTAAGTCTTAAATAAATAGCCTTGGTGAAGATTTTGTAAATAGAGTTGCACAAAGAAATGGGTCTAAATTCAGCAAAAGTTTGGGGATTCTTAGATTTCAGGATAAGGGCAATATAAGTGATGTTAAATTTTTTTAGGTTATACCCACCCCTCCTAGACTCTTCCAAAGCCATTAATAAGTCAAAACCAATAAAATCCCAACATTCTGAAAGAACAAGATAGTAAACCCATCAGGACCTGGAGCTTTTTCAGGGGCCATGGAAAAAACAATAGAATGAAGCTCATCTAAAGAAAAAGGCCTCATAAGAAAGTCATTATCCTCATGGAAAACAAGGGAGGGGATAGAATCTAAAATCAAATCCACATGATGATCCATGGAGGAAGAAGAAAAAGAAAGAGATAAAAATTCCTTAAAAAAAGACACCCCCTCCTCTCTAATCTGCTAATCTGAATTAAGGACATAACCAGACTTAGAATCCTTAATACTAAAAATTGTAGAAGCAGCTCTTTTAAGCTTGGCTTCAGCTTGAAAGAAGGTAGTATTCCTGTCACCTTCTTTAAGCCAAACCTCACAAGACTTTTTCTGCCAATGGATTTCAACCCGGGAGCAAAGGATCTCCCAGTAAGCTTGCAATTTCTTTTGAGCATCATTAGTGGAGGAATTAGTACCATGTCTAATAATCTCCTCATTAACAACCTTCAAATCATTAGCAACTGCCTCTTTTTCATGAAAAATATTCTTAAAGACCAATTTATTCCAAGCCATAATTTGAGATTTCACGAATTTCAGTTTGGAATAAAACTGGAACATCTTAGTCCCTTTGCAAAATGGAGCACTTAACCACCATTGCTTTAATAAAGAAAGAAAATGAGGATGAGTGAACCACGTTTTCTCAAACTTAAAAGAAGGTCTAACAAAGGGAACATGATCCAATTTATCAAAATTGAGCGAAATTGGGAAATGGTCAGAATCTAAGGAGGTAAGAATCTCAAAAGAAAAGGAAAAGTTGCTCAAATGTAGGTTTAGGGAAATAAGAAATCTGTCAAGGCGAGAGGAAATCTGGCATTTAGATCTCCTATTAGTCCAAGTGAAAGAACCATTAGAAGGGAAGATATCGAATAACTCACTATTTTGTACAAAGGAAGAAAAGTCATTAATAACCTTCTGAGTTGTAGGATTACCCCCTCTTTTTTCATTCGAGGAAAGGAGAGCATTAAAATCACCCCCAAGCACAATAAAAAAATCATCATATCATAAAAACAATTCAGATAAGGAATCCCATAAGTCGGTTTTATCTGAAGGAGAAGTCGGACCATAAATATTAAATAGAACAAAAGAGACTTCAATCCAGTCAACCTTTAGCAACTGCCAATGAGAAGCAAAAGATAACATCTCAACTTTGACTGATTTAGGATTCCATAAAGTTATAAGACCACCAGAAGCACCCAAAGAAGGAACGTGAACATCTTTCCAAAGGGACCATTTGGAAATTATGTTATCAAAAGAATCCTGAGAAAGTTTAGACTCTTGCAATAAGATGATGTCCACTTTTGAAGAATCAAGAAATTTCTTGATCCTTCCCCTTTTGTCACAGGCATTTAAGCCCCTGACATTCCAAGATAAAATCCTCATTTATCACAAGGAGAGCAACATGCCCTCCTTGTTTTGACATGGGAAGAAAATTTCTCTACAATAGTGGATTGAATACTAGCCGCAATCTCCTCCTTTATTTTAGCCAATTTTGGCTTTTGACCCCTCTTCTTAGGAGTTTTAACAATAGGGGGGAAATAGAAGGAGATTGCTCCAAGGCTAGCTTCTGAGAGAAATCAAATCCATACACATTAGAAACAGTTGAAGAAGGACTATCAATAAGATTGGCATCCACACCTTCAACTGAACTTGGCTGAGAAGAGGAAACATGACAACCATCATGGACAGGCCCCGAAGAGGCAGAAGCAGAAGAAAAAGAAAATTCAGGAAATTCCTTTGCAACAATCTCATCAAATAGATCAGAAGAAACTGAAAACAAAATATCTCAAGCAATAAGCTGAATCTTCTCTTCAGAAATGGAAAGAGAAGAAGGAGACCTTGGAATGGGCAAAAAAGAATCACTATCAAAAATCAAACTATGAACAATTTTGGTATCATCTGCCAGACCCACAAAAGAAGAATGAGGAGAAGAATTAACAGAACAATGGCTTGTGCAACCATTTGAAGGTAACAACAATTTTGGAAACGGAACCGAAGGACAAGAAATTTGAAAAAAACTCGCAGAGGAGAACATAAAAGGTTCAAAACAAAATTCAGAAGACCAATAATCCTTGAAAGGACTAGGAAGAAACTTAACAGAACAAAACCGATGAATGGCAGACAGAATAGAGAAGAACACGGCCAGAGAGTAGAGAAAAGTAAAATCCATCAGAGGCACATCACATACTGTATATCCAAAAAATGGAATGAGAGATGTAACAGAAAGAGGTAAAGGAGCAGAATCCTTTAGACCTTATTATTGCCTTCTCTTTCTCAAGTTTTTCTAACTTCTCCTCAAAAATTGCCATTTCCTGCTCAAAAACTGATATAAGTCCAGATGAACCTATTATATTGTCCACAATGTCATCAATTTCCTTTTGTGTCTTTTTTATCTCCTCATCAATGTCCTCAGTCAAACAGTGGGGTTTACATGCTTCCCTTTATAACTCCTTATACTCCAAAATTGTAGAATTGAGTACCGGTAAAAGTGTATCCACATGATCGGTACATTTATTTATGGTGTTTTCAAAGAATTTATTCTTCTCTTTTTCAACTCTCTCCTTTATGGTATCCTCATTCACCTTATCTATAGTTATTACATTATCAACAATGAATTTGGACAATGTGTCCAATTTCCCTAAAGAATCATTAATGTGATATATCTTACAATTAGGTGCAATCATCTTTAGAATAGGTAATGTGTTATCAATTGCCTTAAAAGCTAAGGCATTGCAATCAGTAATCCTCTTAATTGAATCCAAAAGTACCTATGTTATATTGGTAGGTCTGAATTCACTTGTAGATGTGCTTAGTTCTATTGTAGGTTTCTTCTCAACAGATGTCTGACCAATCACCTTCAGTATATCCTCTTTACTTCCAATATATGTATCCACTTTACTTTTATTTTCCTCTGGTGGATTTTTCTGGGTCTGCACCTCTACTTTTACTGGTTTCTCAGTTTATTAAGATTCTCTGCAACTGTCGGTGTTATAGACTCAACATGTACCTCTGCCTCAGATTGTTTTTCTATTAGTACCACTGTCGGTTGCTCAAATTCTAGTGGCCCTGTGCTAGCTGTCTTATCCTGTATTTTCTCAGTCTCTGGTTGCTCTATTTGAGTTGGTATCTCAATTTCCTAAGAGTCAACAATTTGTGTCGATTTCTCTAAAATCTTGCTTTCATCAACACTATCTGCCTTAACCTCTGAAGTTTCTTTATCCACAACAATGTTTACCTCCTGAGTATCTACATTCATAGTAAAGAGTATCTCCGACTTCAGATTAGTATCATCATGGGTTAAACCTTCAGTAGCTATATCTGGTGGATTAGTTTTATGGACCGGTGATGAAAGTGCTAATGGAGGGGTGTCCTGGGTTGGTGGAGGAATGTTATCTATTATTTTTATGGAAGGTACACCACCTACTTTACCTTTTCCTTTGTCCTTTTAATATACTTTGAATATTTTCTCCATTTTAGGTAACCTTCTTTCCTCTTGCTTTTCTTTCTCTACAAAGAATATATCCCATTTATTTGCAGTCTCATCTGCAATTTCTTTTACCCTTCCAGCCATCAGGCTCACTTGCCGGTGTCCACTAACAAATACTGATCGGTTAGCTTCATAAATAAGTTCATCTATTTCTTCTTTATAATTTACCGGATGTACAGCTAAGAGTGCTTCAACTTTCAACTTTTTGTCTAGTTCCATTACAGATAGCCTTTTAGCTTCCAATCTCATGTAGAGATAATTTGGTGTCTCATCAATCACTTCTATCAAAAATCTCTTGTAAATATCTAAGTGTAGAATAATACTTTCTTCAATAGTGCTTTTGTCAGAATCATGAGAAGAAATATACCATTTATTTACATTAGATAGATTACCTTTCTATGTTATCTCATTCAATAGATCATTCAGTGTGGGGGTAACCGGTGTTTGTTTCTTCTTAGGTGTAAGTTTCTTCTTTGATTCCCTAACTGCTTGTTGTTTCTTCCTTAGCGTCCTGGTTTTCTTAGGTGAAGGAGAGGGTACCAGTGAGGGTTTTCTCTTCCTTTCTACTTTTTTAAACTCATCAGCCTTACCATTGTCAGTATCGGAGGATGTTACAACTGGTGAAACATGTGCTTCAGGTTGTAGTCCTTCAAGCTCACTGGCTGATATACCACTGATATTCATGACATTTTCTTTGATTTCCTTTACCTTCTTGGAGGCATCTCTGATAAATTTTTCTCTTCTCTTTTTTGTTTTCTGTATAGATATATTGCTCTCTATGGTTTTTGCATTTCCAAAGAATTTCTCAGATGGCTCCCTTGGTGCATCAAGTAGAGCTTTAGCATATGTTTCCAGAACAAATAGGTCTAACTCATAACCCATCTTAGTAACCCAAATAGTTCTAGGGGTTATTGCTTCCATCCAAGTTTCATCACGCTTAATGACAAAACAGATTTCCTTGTCATATTTGTCAAATATGCTTTGTGGTAGTCTCTCTCTTGCTCTCATCTTGGATTGAAATTTGTTGAAGTAGTATGTGATTTTGTTAATACTATTAGTGTCAATACCGGTGAAAGCATCTTGTATATGTCTTCCTATCGGGATGTCATAACCAAAATCCTTGTGACCTATGTCGGGTATCTCCTTGGTAAAGTACAACATTAGGCATACTAGAAGATTACCAAAATGAAAAGTACCTTTCTTGTCTCCCTTAATCTTCTTCAAATTATCAATTAATTTATCCTTAAGCCATTCACACACATCAATCTTAGCATTATTGTTCAACATCTCATATGCACTGTGAATACATAGGCTAGAAACATAATTTAGTCTATTTGCATGAGTTGCTTTGTATCCTAGTACCATACTCACATATCTCACATTGATATCCTTAACATCATTCACTCTAAGTGACCTTCTATCATATGTGGCTCCGGTTATATCCATAACTCCCCTATTAGGTATCTTCTTGGTTTTATCAGGCCTGCTACCGATTGAAGGTAAACCAATAACTGCCTTAATTTCTTCCCTGATTATCTTGCAAACTGACTCTAACCACATGAATTCTCCATGGACTCCGCTCAATACAAGTCTAACAACTTCCTTTGGAAATTCTGGAATGTTCATAATCTCTACAAAACCTAAGTCTTGCACAATCTTATGTTCGGGTTTGATCACACCATTTCCATCGGTAATAGCCTCATTGAATATCTTCTTCAGATCCTCAGTCCTTAGGTTTTCTATGTTGCAATGTATGTAAATTCTAGGGTCTTCTGCAAATGCTACACCCTTTGGAATTTTTGAAAAAGCTCCTACAGAATCATCCTGCTTTGCAATCTTGGGGATAATCCTAAATACGAGTCTAGGGCGTTTGACATTTTCCACAATAACGGGTTTTGCAATAAACTCTAGAACAGAAGATGAGGAAGCCATTTCAAAGATAAATACCTCTTAACCGGAATTCTGAATGCCTTAAAAACACTTCAGAGCTTCGCCTTAGAATGCCCTTGCTCGGTTTCACGCTCTCTGATTGTTTGAATGCTCGGTGAGTTTGAAATGAGGGTTTCCATGTGCTTTATAGCTAAAAAGGTTCTTTAAACTGCATTAAATGCTTGTCGGTTAAGTGAAAACTTAACACATCTATCGGTAAAGAAGAAATGTATCTTCTCACCATCAACCAAGGGTAGAATGTATGATTTTGAACTTGTTGCAATACCCCCTAAGGATTATTCCTCTGTTAGATGAAGAATCTCGTGTCGGTGGAGGATTACTCTATTCTACCAGTGTAGAGATAGTTTCATCAATTTTCCGATCACTCTTCTTAATCCATTGTTTTGAAAATTCTTGCTTCACTTCATCTACCTTTTCTTTGCCCTTCAAACTAAATTCTTTATTGTTCGTCAGTGCATTCTTGCTTCTATGGAATTTTGCAATATGTCCAATCTTGTTACATGCATAAAAAGTTACATTATTCCTCTGAATAGCCTTTCCATATCCTTGACCGGTTTGTGATCTGCATTGATTAGATAAATGCCCAAACCTTCCATAAACATAGCATTTTACATTCATTCTGTAATTTTCTGAATTATGACGAACTTTGTTGCATTTGGAACATTGACCGATGGGTGAGTTTATATTCTGATTATTCCTAAATCTACACTAATTTTCTGTATGACCATATTTTTTGCAATTAAAACATTTCCCATTAAATTTATAAGCATTAGGTTGTCTTACCAGTTTGTTTCGATCTTGATTATTTGTAGTACCGAAACTTTCTCCATGTTCAAATTGAAGTCCATTTGTATCTCCATCGGGTTTCTGTCTTTTAAGCATGTCATCAAGTTCTTTTGAACTTTTCTTGAATTTGTCTTTTTTGTTTATTTGCAGTAACCAACTCATTTTCCAGAATTCCAACTTGTCTCACAAGCTCAGCTTTATCATGTTGCATGTGAATCAAATCTGTCTTTAGCATATCATTTTCATGACCAAGTCTCAAATTTTCATTTCCAACACCATTAAGTCTCCTAGTCAAGTCTTCTTCATTCTTCTTCCTGTATTCAATATCCTTACATAGCCTCATAGTCATATCTTGCATTTCATTATTCATATTACTGTTTTCTTGTCTCAACTTATTTGCAATGTCTCTAAGAGTCTCTTTTTCAGCATCATCATTCTGCATCTTCTCATGAAGTTCCTTTCTCTTATTTTGTGCTATAACCAGATTTTCTTGAAGTCCTTTAATGAATTCCTTATCAGTCCTCAGATCATCTTCAATTTTGATATTCTTCAGTTTTTCTACATCAAAATCTTCAAGAGCTCCTTCCAACTGTTTTCTTAAGTTCTCCATCTATACCGGTGTCAGAATCTCCCTCAAGCTGTAAGGCTTTTGCAAATAGAGGACCGGGCTCTGATACCAATTTTTAGATTCAATGACAGTCCCAAAGACACTGAGAGGGGGGGGTGAATCAGTGTCTAACCAGTTAGCAGAATATTTAAACTTATTTATAACTTTGCAACCCAAAACAATGTACCGATAAATAAGAATTAATGCAGTAAACAGAAATAATAGAGACAACATAGAAACACACCATAACACAAGACATTTAACGAGGAAACCCGGTGTGGGAAAAACCTCAGTGGGATTTGTGACCCACAATATTTACTCACTAGCCAATGAATAAATACTACTTACAATAAGGGGCCTGCACATGCAAGGAGGCCAACAACCTAGAGCTCACTACTCAATAAAGAGTCACACTGACTACAGAAGTGGATTATCAAATCCAACACAATGTACTTCTCAAAACAACATCTCTAATGCCAGGTTCAGTACTGGTTTAAGCTCAGTCAATAACCAAAACCTTCGTTGTCAACTATATCACCCTAATAAAAATGTCTCATCACCCACACACCAAAATGACTTATAAGATCTCATACATATATGAGTCTTTTACAATATACCATGTTGGATTACAAAAGATAATTCCATTTACAAAACAATTCATATAAACAAAACTTTATCCTATGTCAGTTGGAGTGTCGGTATGCTTTGTTGCCGATGTAATTTGAATGTCAGTGTAAGTGTATGTCGGTGTCGGTGTCTGTCGGTGTATGAAGTTTGTGATGTCGCGCATGTAGAAACCAATTGCCAGTGACTTGCCAGTTGGTTGTCATCAATAACAACATCAGCTATTCTCATAAGATTATAGAATGCCAACAACCATGAGGTCATAGAGGGAGATATTAACCAATGGATATTCAAAGATGTCTTTGTAGATAATGATACCCATTTCAATCAGTTCAAAGAGAAGTATCCCGTGGCTCACAAATTGGCTACTAAAAAATGGGATTATCAAGGTGGAGGGATAGGAAATGAATAAAGTGGAATTCGGAGACCTATTGATCCAACTCCCAATGTTTCCTATCAAGGGCTTGGTTTTGGACATCCCTCCCATGGAGCCTCAACTTCGGCTAGCACTTCCAAAAACAACGAAAAAATGTTTTGGTCTATATTGAAGACATGCCTAAGGAGGTTATCAAACAAGCGTATGATGATATAGATAGATCCTCAACCTTTAGCACATCCACCCTATTTGACATCTTTGTTCTCATAATTAACCTTCCGCTTCGCCACCCTGAACTCATTGATTGGTGTCAAACTGTTACACACCTTAACACATTCTGAAATGATACATCACTCTTGCAGTTCTTGGGGGCAAACTAGTGTGCACCATACTATCAAGTTGGATCCTCAATGTTACTTTGGGGAAGAGGGGATCCTTAACCGCAAAAGTGAAAAAGAATTAAAAGATCAAGTCTCATGGTGAAAACCTTTCTA